>NC_066343.1:30888471-30985580 GCF_022539315.1 Serinus canaria
CTGTACATGACATACTGTCATTCTGCATTTATATAGGATTTTTCTATCTTCTTCTCTCACACCTTTTCTTGAAGTTAACAAATTCTTGAATGTGTGTGTTACTGGGATGGCAGGAGGAGTAATTTGAGGAGAGAGCTGTTATTTTATTTAAGTCATAAGTTTAAAAATAGTTACTGTAGTGTAAAAATATGAGAAAGAATTGAGTCTGCCCTCAGTGCAGAAGAGTGAGCATTGCTTCGCAGAACCACAGAACACCCCAGGTTGGAGATGCCCTTAAAAGTTCATCTGGTTCAACCTTTTCTGGGAAGAGGAGCCTCCGTGAGATCATCTAGCTTGTTGTCCAGTCTTGTCTTGAAAATTTGCAGTGATGGGGTCTCTATGAGATCCCTGGCAAGATTGTATCTGTAATTGATTGTTCTCACTATAGAACGTGTCTTTTTTATACTGAGAGGAAACCTCTCCTAGCACTACTTGTACCCATTGCCCTATATTTTCTCCATGTACCCCCTGGTGAGGAAAGCACCTCCATCCTTTGTTGCCATCTTGACATAATAAAGTACAGGAATTCTCTGATGAAGTTTCCCTGAGCCTTCTCCATGAAGAAGAGACTTAACTTCTAATGTCTTATGTTGTACAGCTCTTTCATGCTCTCCAGTACATCTTTAGAGCCGCTCCAGCCTGTCCATGTCTTTTTGGAAGGGTGGGGAACAGAACTGAACATAATACATAATACTACAGGTATGGCCTATAAGCACTTAGTAGAGTTGGGGTAATCACATCTCTCCCTGCTAGTAGTGCCCCTGAGAATGCAGCCCAGGACATGATTTGCCTGTTGCTGTAGCAGTGCTCTGCTGACCCATGTTTAGCTTGTTGCTCCCCAGTACCCCCAGGTCCCCTTCAGCAGCACTGTTTCCCAGTCACATGCATCCTAGCCCATAACCTGGGAGCAGGACTTTCTACTTGTCTTTGTTAAACTTCATATAGGTCTTAATAGGTCTTAGCCTGACCAGCCTTAATATAGGTCTTCATATAGGTCTTAGCCTGACCAGATATCTCTGTAAGAGAGCTCTCCTTTCTACTCTGTCCACCTCAACACCCAGTTTAGTGCCAGCAGCACATTAGCAAAGGTGCTTTCAGTCCTACCATCTAGACTATTTAAGGAAATGTTGAGCAGTTTGGGGCTCATTAGCATTCACTGTGGGACCCTACTTGTGACTGGCTGCCACAGTGAGTAAAAACCACAGATAACTACCCATTCTGACCTTGCTGGCCAGTTTCCTATCAATACTTAAAGAAATTGTGCTTTACCTTTCTAGAAATGCCTTGTGTCACTGTCAATATGTCTTCTTATACTGATGTATTTTAACATGTTACATTTGAATTTAATTTAATAACTAGGACAGTAACAGTCTGTGTTAAATTGCTTCAGATCTCATTTGTCAATAACAATTGTCAGATGCAATTTTTCTTTGCACCTTTAGCTAAGGTCATGAAGAATAACTGTTTGCTTACAAAGATGGGCAGGAAAGCCTGCAGATGCACCTTAACAGAAAATCAGCCTATATATTTCCTTGTTATTCCTTGGATGTATGACACCAGTATAAAATACTTCAGGTTTTTTTCCTACTGGAAACCTTATGAAGTGTTCACTGAATTTTGTAAGAATACTCACAGAAAACTGACTAATGCTGGGCTTTGAAATACTTAGGATTTGTGTTTTGCTTGTTAGGATGGTTTGGTTATATCTTGCTGCAGTAAAATCTGGGACAGTGTCAACAGGAATAGGCTGGCTTGGTTTAGAGTTTTTTTTTTTTATTGGGTTTTTTTTTGTTTTGGTTTTGTTTTGGGGTTTTTTGGGGTTTTTATGTGCGTGTGTTTTTGTTTTGGGTTCTTTGTGTGTGTGTGGTTTTTTGTTTTGTTTTGTTTTGTTTTGTTGGGGTTTTTTTTGCTTATTTTGCTGACATGAAGCTCACAGCACAACTGATTGTGCCAGCAGTGAGAACCAGAACAAACTTTGATACAATTCTATTTTTCATACTCTTGATGCTGAAATCAACAGAATTGAAGTTTTAAGTCCTAATAGCTTTTTACAGCTAAGTTTTTGTGAGAACCTCCTGAACTCTGTACTACAATCCACATGTGCTGCGGTCCCTGTAACTTACTGCCACAGACATGACCTTGCTCAGGTAGTTGTACCTTCTCTGCTTTTCTTACTGGGAAAAAGAATGCTGAGGGCAGAGAAAAATCAGTCATCCCCGAAATCCTCATTTCCATGGCAGCAGAATACACTTTACAGCCCTTTTATCTTGCTGGCAACCACCATTTTTGACATCTATCCATTGATAGGGTGTGGTGACAAAAATTGTATTTAAAATGTGGTTCTGATGATAGTTTCTACCAGAATTAATCATGTGAATTTCCAGAGGACTCTTGGTTCGCTTGGAACTGCTAAAAATATAAAGTGTTTTTCCATGAAAATTCAGGATTGTGTTCTATAATCTAAAATAGTGTTGTAGAATTATACTAAGTGAAAATGGGATATGTGGGAGAGATGTAGCAAATTTGTTCTTCCTGCTGAACTGATTGATACTTGCTTAGATCAGAGAAATTTCTTACACATTGCAGATAACTCTAAGATGTTGGAGAAATTTGGAGTGCTACACAGTTTGTTTCTGAGCGCAACCCGTCATTAGTATATAGGAGGCAGATGAAAAAACTGCCAAGTATTTTTCAGAGGGCACTAAACAGGGGATCTTTGAAACTGCAGAATGCCTAGAAAGAGAAGTGCCACTTAATACTGTAGAAGATGTTAATACAGTAAAAATTGCCTTCAAATAGGCAAATGCAATATCTCCAGTAGGAGATAACTTAGGCAGTGATGTTCAACTAGAAAAGGGGGGCGTGGGGCTGGAAGGGCAGAAAGGCTAGAGGGTAACTTGCATTGAAAGGACTCAGCACATTCATACTGAAACCCTCCAGAGCGACCCTCCTCTTCCAACCCTAGAAGAGCGACAGTATGCTTGCATATTTTATACTGTTTATTTGGTATGGTGTGTTGGAAAAAGGGTTGGAACACTGTAAACACTGTAAAGTTTTTTTTAAAATTCCTTGTGGATGCATTTATAGGGCTGTCTGTGGAGATGTTTTTCTTGATTTTTAAGCTACGAAACTTGTTGCCACCATCTGCCAAGTATTCTGTATAACTAAGAGACATGTTTTCACAAGAAAATAGTGGTTTGCTTTTGGGGGTTTTTTTTGTGGGTTTCTTTTTGTTTGGTTTTTTTTGCATTGAAGTTTTTTACATTTTGCAAGCCTTGTATTACTCAGTAGCACCTTAGAGATGGATTGAGACGTGAAATATTTGTTGATGAAACATCTATATAGAGTTTAGGATATCTGAAGAAGTGATATAAGAGTTTCTTGAGCATATTTTGCTATGCATTAAATATTTTCCATTAAGAGACAATTTTTGCTGAAAGTCAGTGTTTTCTGACCATAGACCATACTTAATGTTTGCATTCTGATTACAACATGTTTAATGATTTTAATCTGTAGTGTTCTTTGCTTCAGAACTCTCCAAAAACATTATTTTTTCCTGGATCTCACATGAAGTTTGGATATGCTTTGTCATCTGTAACACATATGAATCTCTCTTTCAAGTTCCCTTAAGCTAACTTCCTAGATGAGCTGATTATTAGAAGCTGACTATTCCTTTTTGTTACTCCTGTATTGTGCAGAGGCCTTAATGTGGGCTGGTTTTGTCAGAACATGGAGGTAGTTTATATCTGTCTATGCCCTTCTCCTTTAAATAATGAAAGGTATTAATTGCTGAAGAGACAATTCAGTGTGGATTAGTTACAGATTGGTAACTTAGATGTGTCCTGTAGTCTTCCATTCTTTTAATGGAAACAGCACTGAGAATTTGCAAGCCTATTCGTTACTGGCTGGTCCAGATCATAAACTTGAAGATACATGAGTGGTGTCCCACAGACATCTTTCTCTGTTCTTCTGGTGAATTAATTTGGAGTAATTTAGAAACCGGCAGAACTAGCTGGATTGTCATGGTCATGTTATCAGTAGCTGCCTGATCCCTGGATGCTGCCTTCCTTGTGGCCTGGAGATACTGTGTGCACTGTGTCTGTAGAATGAGAAGAAGGAGCACACAAAGGGCATTACTACTCACTGTGCAAATTTTGTCCCTGGCTGAAGTAAGAGGAAAGAATGATGATGTGCTTGAAGAGCTAAGTTGTTGCCTTAGGATCAGACCAAGTGTATTTAACTGCTTCTGCTCAGTCACTCCAGTGCTCTATCTGCAACAATGCATGTGTGAAAGCTTTCACCAGCTCTGAGATAAACCCAGTTATTCTGCTGTTGAATCCCACTAACACTTTAACTTTGTGGATACAGTGTGCTTTTGCTGCCTTCTCTAAATTGCACCACTGCATTATACAGTGAAACTGTCCAAGTTTTCCCTCTAAAAGTATGTGTCTGTGTTATCTTGAGAGGTGAAGGGAATGCTGAGAGCTTTTGTAAGTAGAGGTATCCTGTAACTAGAAAACAGCTATTTTTAATATATCAGAATACAGAAAGAATTGTATCGTTGACCTGGGGATTCATCTATGTGGTCTATCAAGTGCATTTTTTAACTCTAGAAAAAATGCCTGTTTGTCTGATTGAAAAGCCATTTTCTCTGTTTATTTGGTGGCCATCTGACTATTACAAATACTATTTTTACTACAAATGCTGTTTTAACTCATATCAGCATCAAAACAGCAGAGACTGAGTGAATTGCACTTTGTTAAATCCTTGTCAATAAAATCAGTTACTGAACATAAAGTCGGTTATTTACACAAGCTCGCTGAAGACTAAGATAGTTATGCAGAAGCAGGGAGCAGTCTTGTTCATTCCCAAGTCTCAGTTTTCTTGGCTAAGCAGCAAAGGAAGTAGTTTTCTGTGAACTGAATATATGTTTTTCAGTCATTCATGCCCGCTGTTCATGATTTTAAAACTCTGCTTTCATTACCTGCTCTTCCTTCTACTGAAAGCCTGGGAATTCAGATCTTGACTTCACTGGAAAACAGGGCTGTATCCAAGTTATTTTTATTTAAAGAATAAGAAGTTTTATGGTTTATGTAAAATACTGCATTCTGTAGCTTACTTAGTCATAAGTAACTAATTAACATCTTGCGGAAGTGCTAGCCATGTTAAATTTTTATTACTTGGAACAAGATTAGACTTAAAAACTGGGAGGAACAGAACAGATTCTCAGAGCAGGATTTCGCTGTAAAACATTTCCACTCTTTGCCAGTGTGTTCTTTTGGGAACTGCTTATGTAAAATATTTTGATGGGGAGAGGAAAATGTTCCCTTATTTTTCCAGTAAAACATTTTTTTCCTTCCTTTTGTCTAAAGGGGTAAACATCTGAATTTAGTGTGAATTAATCTCTGCAGATGTATTTTGCGGAAATTGGACAGGGGCCAACCCAGCATTGCTTTGAGTTGGTGCCTCAGGAGAGGGAGGAAAATCAAAGCTCAGAAAACCTTTTCACTTCCATTTTCATCTGACTCTTGTCACCCACCAAAATACATCGATGTGGCAAGGTTACCTGGGGCAGCCATTTCTTGGGATGCAGTGGACCCAACTGAGCTAAGCAGCTGTGGCAGGAATGCAATGTATCACTCTTGTGAGCCTAAGAATATGGTATTCTTTGAGAATGTCATGTTAGTTGGCTTTGCAAAGTTTTCCAATAGCACAGTTTTTATGTTGTTTTGTACAGTGTTGCTGGCAATGGGCAGCAGTGCACTCTGACAGGTTTTATGCCCTTTACAAGGGGGCTGCATGCTCCATCTGATTGTCTGTTGAACAGGTTAGGAAACTTTGTGAGGAGTACTATCGTCTTCTCTTCCTCCTACCATTCAGGTTTGGTGGAACGGCACTGTAAAGCCAACAGGAGACAAAGCGATCTTGAAACTGCTTAATGGAAACTGACAATTAGAATAAAATACATTAAAGTACAGAACAATCTGAGTTTGAAGTGAACTACTGGGCACCTTTATTTTAATCTATGCTTACACCTGATGTACACATTATAGGCTATATAAAGGTGACAAGAACAAATTTTATTGGTTCATCATTGCATTAACAATCAGTTTTCTAACACAAAGTGGAGATCTCTGAATACTCCCTGTGTTGTGAAATAATGCTAAAGAGGGGAGGAACTCCCGTGTCTTTTCTGAGTTTGCTAGAGAATGACCTCCTCTGTTTCTGTTCCCAGGAATTCTGCAGCAGTGGGTCATGGCTGTTTCTGCTACGCTCTAATGCGTTCCATTCCAGTTGCCATCTACGTTGTTTTGGTGACAGGTCTGCGCTACCACCTGTTCATATGGAGCGTCTTCTCACCAAAGCTCCTCTACGAGGGTGTGCATGTGTTCATCACAGCTGCTGTCTGCCTCTTCTTCACAGCAATGGATCAGAACCACTCTTACAAAGTGCAAGACTGAAAATAGGTCTGTGGTATGTGGTTCTGTATTGAAATGTCCACTGTGCCACTGGATTGGAAGAAGGAAAATACCGGCTTTAAATTGTTGTAGAGATTTTGAAGAATAAATTCTTAAATGAGTTGTTTATTTTAGTCAAGATCAGTCTTGAGTAAAAACTGAGCTTGCTTTAAAAATGTTGAATTGAAATAAACTGTCTTTTCAAGGATACCTTTTGTTCCATAGCTGTCATTATAGCACTTCCCGAATAACAGAATGGTGATATTACATGTTTTGAATTTAAAAATATACGTCTTGGTATAAATACAGACCAGTGCCTCGTAGGCACAGAAAAAATCCTGTGTGCATATGATTTTTTTACTTTCTTAGACTACAAAATCCTAAAAATGTGCAGGATTTCTAGGTGCTGTTCACAAGATCTTGAATCCATTAGCTTCAGGGGATTTTTATGTTTATTTTCTTTCTAGTGGATACATTGAAATTTTTATTGTACAACGTCCCAGGTAAGAGACTTTGTTTGTTTTGCATAGGCAGCAAGCATTTCTGTTTAAAAGCAGCATTTTTCTTTGTAAGATGAGTGCCATCATTGTTTGTAATGGATTTCGATCTGCACTTCAGACACTGAATAAGAAACACTGTCTAACAAAGTAATTAATCTTTTATGGAGTCCATTCACGGCTGAAATGTTGTTTCTTCTTATCAATGTATAAATGATAAATCAGGTTGGTGCAGCTATGCTGAACATTTGATCATGTTTCCTGCCCATGGTAGAGAGTTGTGAGCAGTGAACAGGAAAACAATTTAATGGGTTAAGTTACCAGCAGAATAAAATTGTTGAAGCTGTGTTTACAGTTTGCATCACCACCCCCCTAGTGACCTGTCTAGCCATCTCACCTGAATGTGCTGTAATTAATTTCTAACAATGTTGTTTTTCCTTGCTTCTGTGAAGAAGATACGTTAACAACTTCTGAAACGCTGTATCAGTATTCCTGTGGGGTCTTTTTGCCTCTTGGTTTTGTCCATGTTTTGTCCGTCTTACTGGCTAATATGAGTTTGTCTAAATATATTTGAGGTATATCAGAAGAGAAGCAGACCTTTTAACTTTTGTTACAAATATGGAAAAATAAGCTTTCAAGACAGTAGCTGACAGTACAGTTAAAATCATTGATGCACTTTTTGTCTCATGTTACAGATAATGCAAATCTCAAAATGTAGGCCTTTAGTTTTTATACATTAATAATCGGCCATCTTGATTACTCATAATGAAATATTTTTTCAGCTATAAAACAACTAAAATTTTCAGTACACTGGCAGCATATTGCTCTTTACCTGAAGGAGAGAATTCTGGATCTTAATGTCCTTTACTGTGACCTGCTGGAAGATTGAAAATTGAATACTTTTAATAAATTACTTTTTACTGGCAATTATGGTTATTTAAACCAGTTTGTATTTGTGAATGTGCATCTACCATTTTCACAATTCTCAATATTTTTTTTGGTTACCTGCTGGCTAGCAGCTATGTTGGCATTATCAACATATTCTCTGTTTACCTACATCATTAATTCGTAAGCAGTGCTCCCTAAAATTCATACAGATTATAAGACGTTTGAGTCAGGGGAAAAGGGTGCTAATAAAGAGATGGAAGGCATAAAGGAGAACTTCTGGTGTACTGAATCCTAAAACAACATGGGACAACATTAACAAGGTCTTTTATTCCTTCCTTCTGTGTTTGGGGTTTGGTTGGTTTTTTTTTTTGTTTGTTTGTTTGTTTTGT
Source organism: Serinus canaria (assembly GCF_022539315.1). NCBI lineage: Eukaryota > Metazoa > Chordata > Aves > Passeriformes > Fringillidae > Serinus > Serinus canaria. The sequence goes on from NC_066343.1 coordinate 30,896,743, forward strand.
TTTGTTTGGGTTTTTTTTTGTTTGTTTTGGTTTTTTTGTTTTTGGTTTTACTTCTAGTATATCTCTTTTATCAAATAGTGGAATCTAAACTATTGTGTGTGTATTAACACTGCATTTTTTCAGATTACTTAGTTAAATGATCAGTGTTCCCCTTCTCCTCTGAAGCTGAAAGATGTCCATATTTGATCTAGGATTAAATGTCTTGGGAAAGCTGTTAATTAGGTCTTCAAGACCAGGAAAGGGGGGAAGAAGGAGAGACTTATCTCTATCCCAAGTCAGCTCATGAGATTGCATGATAAGTGAAAGAAACATGGTGCTTTCAACTTCAGAATCAATATTTCTTTTTTCACCCTTTCCCTTTGGGTGTAGGCAAATGAAATAATACTTCATGAGTTTATGGGCTCTAGTAATGCAAATCTTAGCAATGAAGGAATGAATTAGTTCCTGCTGCAGGCAACCAGGCTGTAACTGAGGGATTGTGTTATAATAATTTTATTTTAAATCAACATAAAGCAAATGCCTGAACACAAATTCTTATCTCACTAGTTAGTTACTGGGGATGTTTTTTGCCATTCTGAGCATATCAGTTTCTTCTGTCCAAGTCACCTGTAGTCCCTGCTTCAGTGTGGGATCAGCCTGGAATTCCTTGGAATACCTGTGCATAGGTGCAGACTCCTCCTTAAATACCTGTTGAGCAGGGATGTTTTCTCTGTTTGGTTAATGTTTTGCCATGTTAAATATTTCTGCTCAGCACTGTGCAACCAGTTGCTGTGGGCTACAGTTTGCTCTGTTAGATTTAACTTGATCAACACCAGTCAGCATAACTCAAAGCTCCTGTCTGATGTCTGATATGGTTCCATGGATTCACAGTGATGAACCTTGAGCTTCATTCTTGTAAATGTGAATTCAGGTTTAAGAAAAAAATATTGAATCTATTAGTATTTCAGGTACTACATACATGTATTTCTGCTCTCTAGGAAAAGAAGCCCCCATTTTCCCTGCCTCTGCATAAGCCAGTACAAGATCCACAGTGTGAACCCCAGCCTTTCCAGCAGGTAGAACCTCCATGGTTCTCTCTGTAAGGATCAGGGCAGTTTCTGGAATCCCTCACATCAGGCATTTGCCAACTAAAGATCCAAGATTTAGCTCCGCAATTGTGCAGTTGCAGAGGAGGGGCCACAGTTGCAAGTTACCATGAAGGGCTTCCTGTGAAAAATCAAGGTTTTCCTGAGTGTTTCACCGCAGAAGGAGGGGAGGGGAGCTGTGATGCCTCTGCTCAGTGGGGTAGGAGAAGGAGCTGACTGATGTCATTATAGGCCTCTCACTCTCCTGACTAAGAAAGACTGTAATCAGGGGGTGTTTGTGAGGCTGGCACCATCTAACACAAGTATGGAAAGTCTGGGAAGTAGCCTCTCTTCAGTCCACAGGCAGATAATACAGATGTAGACTGCCAAGAGCTAGATGGAGAGAAAATGACTGAGGGAGAGTTTGCAGGACAGTTTGTGTTTGGCCCATTGGTACTTGATTTTTTCTCTTAAGAGATGACTTTGTGCAGAAGGAAAGAGCACTGGATGTTGGACAACTTGACCAAGGCCTTCAGCAGGGTGTACTTGGCAGCCACATGTTAAGCTAATAGATGAGTGGACTTGAAGGATGGACTGGATCTCTGGGCTCAGACTTCAGTGGTCTGAGTCGCCCCATCTCAGCTTTGGCTGGCAGAGAAGAAGCAATGTGATACTAGGGCAGGGCACTTCAGGATCATTCTTCAGCTGGTTGAAGGGCGAGACCAGAGCAAATCTGGAAATGGTACCGAGTAGGGGGAGTGGTGTATATACTAAAGGGAGGACTGCCCTTTGGAGGGAGCTTGGCACACTGGAGAAAGGGGCTGCTGACAAGCTGCAGTACAGCCTGGGCACGTGTCCCTGGCAGGTAATGGTGCAGGATGGTGCCCATGGGCTGCTGAGCAGCCCTGACAGCCTGATCCTGCTGCCCAGCTCATCGCTGTTCAAGGAGCAAATGGACACACACGTCTGCATGGACAGTTTGTCCAGGACCTGACCTAGATCCAGTGGCCTGCCTTGCTGCTGTCATTCAGACAAGGGAACCCCAGAGGTTTCCAGCTTCTGTTGCTGGTATCCAGGTCTCTTCTCTTATGAGTGAGTCCAGCTTGAAGTTCCCTGCTGTTCATAAACATCCATCAAGAGTAGAGGATGCACTTAAAAGAAGTCGGATTTAATGAGAGGAGGGAGTGCTCAGCAGTGATGAAGTGAAGAACTTGCACATGGAAATACACACACTAGAGGCCTGTTTATACAAAGCCAGCACTTTTTCTCTACATTTTCCTCTGCTTTCCCATGTTTATTCCTTTCTGAGCCGTCTTGGTCTTTCCTTTTCCTGTCCTTTTGTCTCATCCCTAAGCATTATGTAATGACTTGCATGTTTCATCAATCCCCAAAAACACATGCCATGAATTTTAATGAATCCTGAAGTGTTTTTCCCTGTGGATTCCATGAGTCCATGCTCCTCCAGGCAATAAATTCCTTGAGTCTGCAAGGTCTTCAGGAGGAGATGTTTCTTTTTTTACTAATCCTGGTGTGCTTCACACTAGGGATAATTGTCCAGTTGCTTAGTGAGTGATTATGTTGTCATCTAAATAAATTAGTATAAATTGCTGATTGAGCAATTAGGTTAGCCAAGATCCTCAGCAAGTCCTTGCCCATCTGACCTTGGTGCAATCATTAGCAGTCTGTTATCACCTGAGTTCCCAGTGACTTGTACCTTGCTTCAGCCTGGTCATGAGAATGCGTCAGAGACCTTTTGGCTGCCATCAGCTCCAAGGAGGGGAGGCACAGAAGTGATTTTTTCTCAGAAGGGCAGAGGGAGAGCCTCAAGGCAACGGGCACTCCTGCCTCAAGGCAGGAGTACAGGACAGTTCCAGGAGTTCAGGGGACTCCTTTCTTACCTGTGTGTTTACTGTGGGGATGAGCCCCAAGTCTCCAGCCTGGGAGATCTTCAAGTACTGGAGCAACCTCATTTAGTTACCCCCACTGTGTGTTGGAAGTTGTACTGTGTGTGCTCCAAAGTTGTCTTCCAGCCAACATTCAGCAAGGATTCAGTATTTTTATTGTGTTTGAAGCTGTCTCTGCAATTTCTTACTAACTATTTCCAACTTACTATTTCTAACTTAATTACTAACTAACAGGTTACTTCCTGAAGTCAAAAGCTTTGTAATTAGGAAAAAAAGAAAAAAAAATACCTGTGTCATTAAAAAAAAATTGATAAACCTCCCAGTTAAAAATTGTTATCAATTTCTGTAGTCATGCATTTACACCCCAGTTGTAATGTCAACTGCCCTTCAGTGCCTCTGTAGCTTGGGTATTTCCAGACTTGATTACAAAAGGTGTCCTATTCTGTATTGCCTCTGTTATGATTCACATGGTTCCCCAAAGTGTTCACCTTGCCTGTCAGGCCTGAAGTGAAACTTGTGGCCTGATTCTGATTTTTGCAGGTCCGTGTTGGTTATGTTTGGTAGGACACACATAGGTGACTAACTTTCTGTTTCCAGATTGAGAAACAGGCCTGTGGACATTAATTCCTTTTGTTTTCCTGATGGGGGACAGAGGGTCATCCCAAAGGACTTGCTACCTGTCCCTCAACATTTGATGAAAAGCTTGGGTTGCCATGAGGAATAGCCCTGTTCCTTCAGCTGCCTCTCCCTCTCAGTATAATACTGTCTTCCCCAGCTGCAGGGCACTGAGGATGCATTTTCAGTGTGGTACAGTGGTTAAGGTGTAACTCAGTGAAAAGTTCAATCTGTTGCTCAAAGCACCACTGTTTTTGCTTAACATCACTGTCATGTGAAGAACTAAGGATGCCAGCCACTAGAGATGGCCTTAAGCATGGTAATTAGTCTCAAGATGAGCTATACATGGTACAATTTTAACCACCTATGCCTTTTTTGAACCTCTGACATTTCCACTGCAGTGTGTTGTATTTGCCGATGTCTGCTGCAAAGACTACCTGTGATGCAGAACCTGACACAGTCCCATTCATACAGCAAATATGCACCCAGTACTGCATGTTGGTGTTACATATTACTCACCAGCAGGAAGACATGAGTCCCAAACACTGAGAAGACCCTGCACCTGTTACCCTGAGAGCTGATTCTATCTGTGTAGGTAGGAAGGCTTGGGCTCAACTTTCCTAATAGAAAAAAAAAAAAAAAAAAAAGCCCTGAAAAGCTGCTGTCTTTGGAGGCTGAAGGAGTTCCCAAAATAGCCCTTTTTTGTCTTAAGCTTGCTAACTGGCAGAGGCTGTTAGTATGGGGTGGTCCCCTGGGAAAGCTGAGTCTGTGGCCACAGGGACAGCACTGGGGAGCCATGTAGTGTCTGGCTTTCTGGTGTGGCACAAGTCTTTGGTATGTATTGTGGGTGGCTTTTTGTTTAGAATAAATGTTAAAAGACTAACATGACTGGAGTCAACAGCCCAGAGCAGTGAGTGGATTAGGAGTGGGCAAACAGCTTCTTAGATTTTGGTTGCACATGAACTCACCCTACACGTCAGTGGTCAGGCACTTTTGGCAGTGGCGCTGAAAGCCTCTTCCACAAAAGCCCTGCTGGAGGTGCCTTGTCAGTGGAGTAAGGTCCCTGGTCCTTCCTTTTCACAACTGGAACACAAGGTAGCTGCTGAGAAAAGACAGAGGCCAGTTAGAGAGGATTTTCACAGCTGGAGGTGCAGTTACAACTGGAGATTTGTTGTCCACAGCTCTGACAAGGACTTGCTTCTGAGAGTGTGAACACCTCCTTTCTGCTCTGTGAGGCAGAAGGTCTCCAACGTTGCCTGTTTATTGTTTCTCAACAGTGTGCCACAGCACATAGGTAGTGGCTTCCCTCCTGCTTTGCTGTAAGCGTGAGGGCAGCCCTGTGGAGATCCACCATGGGAGGGAAATGGGTGGCACTGCCTCAGGGACCCCAGCACAGCACAGACAGCACAGCACTTTGTGTTGTCACTTGCACGGAGGTGCCTGCAGTGATAAATCCTTTGGTGATCAGCAGCATGGGGCTCAGCTTTGGTTTACAAAGTGCAGTCTGATGTGTGAAGCATGTGAAAGATGAATGTGTGGAGAGCCATTCTCAGCTGTGTGTGATTAGAAGCACCATGCCTGGCAGGTCTGGGTGCACAGAGGGCAGCCCTGTAAGGGCACTGGGGCTCATTTTTGAGGCTCACTGCAGCTGACTGCGAGGATTCCCTGATGGGATGTGAAGAACACTTAAGGGAAAGCAGAGTTGCGGTAAGGGATGTGCAAGGATGAAACAAAATGGTATTGACAACAATGGTATTGATTTTTTCTTTGTAGGGTATTTTTGCAGAGTGGGCTGTGCTGTCCATCTGCTCTTTCAACACATGTAGCATTTCTGAGTGAGCCAAAATAAACCCCTTTTATCAAAACCTCAGAATTTAAAAAAAAGGGGAAAACCAACCAAGCAAAAACCCCCAAACCAAACCAAACCAAACCAAACCAAACCAAACCAAACCAAACCAAACCAAACCAAACCAAACCAAACCAAACCAAACCAAACCAAACCAAACCAAACTCCAACCAGAAAAACCCAATCAAGACAGTTGTCTGACTGGAACCAGTTCAGCTACATAAAAATTCACAACAGCTGACTTCCAACAGGCTTTGATTTCAACATCCCACTCAAAAAGTTTTGCTAGTGGAGAGAAAGGGGAACAGAAGGAAACAAAAAAGTATGTGAGTGACCTTATCTGTCCTGCTGACCTGTTTAAATCAAACCTGGAGGAAATTAGAGGTCGCAGGATATTCTGAGTTCCCATATTTCTTGGCTAAACATCCACAATGTCCTATGTAGAAAGTTCCCAGGGCAGGCCTCTGCTACTACCTTGACTTCAGCAATGCTTTTGGCACTGTCTCACATAACATCCTTGTAGGTAAACTCAGGAACTGTGGGTTAAATGAACACACAGTGAGCTGGATCAAGAAGTGGCTGAAATGGCAGAGCTCAGAGGCTTGTGACCAGCAGAGTAGAATCCAACTGAAGGCCTGCAGTGGTGGCATTCCCCAGGGATCAATACCAGCTCCTGTCTTACGTAGCTTGTTTATCAACAACTCAGATGAAGGGATTGAATGAACCCTAAGCCAGTTTGCAGAGAATACAGAACTGGGAGGAGTGGCTGGCACACCTGAAGGCTTTGCTGCCACTCAGAGGGACCTTCATGGGCTGGAGAGTTGGGCAGAGAGAAACCAAATGGGGTCCAACAAGGGCAAGTTTGGAGTCCTGCACCTGGGGAGGAACAACCCCAGGCAGCAGCACAGGCTGGGGTGACCTGCTGGAGAGCAGCTCTGTGCAGAAGGACCAGGGGGTCCCGGTGGACAACAAGCTGTCCGTGAGCCAGCAGTGCCCTTGCAGCCAGCAGGGCCAGTGGAATCCTGGGGGCCATCAGGAAGAGTGTGGCCAGCAGGTCAAGGGAGGTGATTGTCTCCCTCTACTCCACCCTAGTAAGGCACATCTGGAGTGCTGTGCCCTGTTCTGGGCTCCTCAGAACAGGAAAGACAAGGAGCTACTGGAGAGGGTTCATTGCAGGCCACAGAGAAGACTGGGGAGGACTAAGAGTGGATATGATGAATGCACACAAGGCACGTGCCCAGAGGATAGTGCCAGACCCTTTTCCATGGTGCCCAGTGATAAAACAAGGAGCAATGGCCATAAGCAGAACACAGGAAATTCCACCTAAACATGAGGTAGAACTTCTTTACATTGAGGGTGTCTAACACTGGAGCAGGTTGCCCAGGAAGGTCATGAGGTCTCCCTCTCTGGAGGTGTTCAAAACCCACCTGGTCATGTTCCTGTGTACCTGCTCAGGGTGACCCAGCTTTGGCAGTGGGGCTGGACTGGTTGATCTTCTGAGGTCCCTTCCAACCCTAAAAATTCAGTGATTCTGGGCAGTCAGAACTTAGCTAGTGTCCATTCCACATAACAGCAGCCTGACCAGTCCATGCACATGGGCTTTGGACAACGAATAGGTGTTGAAACCTGGCCTTGCTACTTTCCCCGGTCCTGGAACAACCTTGTTTAAATGCAAAGTGAAGAAGCTCCTACAAGTTCCCTTCTATTCACTGAAGAGACAGTCATCTGACAAATGTGCCTCAGTAGCAGAATTTTACTGGGTTTTTGATGAAGGCTCTTATCCACAACCATGGCCAACACCTGCATCTCTGCCTTAGCATCCTTGTGGTGGAGTCTGGACAGCTGCTGCCTGTTTTGATTCCTGAGTATTAGTGCAGGGTAGAAATGAGTCACCCTTTCCATCTCTCCCCTACGCTGCTGCACTGTCAGGGTATGTGACACAGTCTGCACTGGATTCCCATCTCAGCAGAAAGGGAGCCAGGAGTGTCACACAGCCTGCCTGGCTGTGAGACTTGGACAGTGAGCTGGGAATGAACACTTTTCCCTCTTCACTGAATGCTGTAGGGCCATGGCTGGGGGCTGTCTGCCCCTCAAGGAGACACACAACACTGTCCTAGCTCACAGATCAGAACAGACAGACAGAGGTCTGACTTTCCTTCTGCATTTTAAGGATGGCTTGTGTGGAGCCTGCTTGTTTGCCCTGGGGTGAATTTTGCAGAGCAAACATTATGATACCAAAAGTATGCCACATGCTATTGCCACAGTTAGCAGACAGGTATAGACAAACAAGATATTTAAAGCCTGAAACTCAGATGATAAAATACTAGATGATTAGCAAAGTAATTTTACTCCATTTGTAACAAATGTGCTCATTTGCATGAGGAGTGCAATGAACGTAGATTAGATGAAACAAAAGCACAGAGATTGGGCAGTTTTCCTCTTTTATGCAAAGGCTATAATTAGTCTGTATTTTGATATGTGATGGTTTGAAAATATCTTAGCTGAATACAGAACAAGTGTAACTTCCCTGGAAGTGTTTCACCTGCTGTTAGATGCTTAAATTGAATTGCTGGATTTTTTTTATCAGACCAATTGCATTATTTTACATTCTTACACGTGATGTGCCTCCCCCCTCCCCTCCTCAACTCCACTAAACATACTGTTTCCCTGGAATGGGCTTTTTAATTGAGCCTCACTTATTCCCACTGAAATCAGGAGTGTTTTGCTCGTTGTCCCAAGAGAGCCCTAACTTGCAAATAATTTCCAGTTGCCATCTCTGAAATCTCTTACTTGCCTGATGCTGTATTGCTTGAGATGTATGAAGTACTCTTAGAAAATAAAGACCAAATCAGTTTAATTCTCCATTTGAAATGTTAGTGCCATGCTGCTTTTATGTAGGCATATGCATATTGAGTACTATTTTTTGAGTGTAATTGCCTTAAGTGCTGTTGATCGAGCAAAGAGAATGGTACATTCTCTAATTCAAGGGTGTCAAACACCCAGAGCTGAAAATGCTTAAGCATGTGGAGAAGGCCTTCTCAAGGGATGACACAGACATCCAGCTACTCTTGTGTTCAAGGCTGGGCCTGCCTTTGGCAGACATGCCAGGAGAGGCACTCTCCATCTTATCCCTGAGCAGTGCCGGCTGTTGGAGGGAGAGGCTTGGCAGGAGAGGAGAAGTGGGGAGAGCAGTTGCAGGCAGGAAAAGAGCAGCATGGATAGAGTGTTTGGAATCAGATGGAAGTAGCCAGATGGGACATAGAAAACACCAGAAAGGCAAATGAACAGAGGCAGAAGAGGAAGACTGAAATATGTGAATCCAGTGTCAGAGAGTAATCCTTCAACTTATGGGTGGCAATGCGAAAAACTAGGTTGAAATCTGTTTTCAAGGTGTTTCTTGAGGGCTTTTGACTAACTTCAATCCACTCTATTTGTGAATTAAAATACAAAGAAAACCAAACAGGGCTTAAAAACAGGCTGGATAAAATTACTAGCGCTGGAAAACAAAGCTAGTTTGAAGACCAGTGGCACTTATAAAACCTGCCAATTAAAACTCCCTGCTCTTACTAAGAACTCTCCCTTTTCACCTCATGGGATGTTCAGTCTGTTCCACACTGGATGATTTCTTATGAGCAGCATCCCACAGTACAATATTTGAGTGCTGGGATCTCATTGTGTTTAGCCTGGCTTGCTGACTAGCAAGCACTTCATGGGATCCTGTCATGATCACCCTCTGTGCAGCCTCAGACCTGCCCAGAGCAATGTGTCTTGATGTAGTGGAGGTAGAAAAACTGTAGTAGAAAGACTTGGACCAAAACAGGTCCACCTGGTGGATCCAGAGAAGAGCCTCAAGAATGATCAGAAGGCTGGAGCACTTCTCCTAGGAGGACAGGGTGAGAGAATTCAGGCTCTTCAGCCTGGAGAAGAAAAACATCCTAGAAGACTTACAGCACCATCCAGTACTTAAAGGGACTTTATTATAAAGATGGGGACAAACACTTTATTAAGATCTGCAGCAATGGTTTTAAATTACAAAAAGATTTAGAATTAGGAAAAAAAATCTTTACTGTGAGGGTAGTGCTCAGAGAAGCGGTGGATGCCCCATTCCTGGCAGCAACCAAGGCCAGGATGGATTGAGCTCTGAGCAACCTGGTTTAGTGCAGTGGCACTAGACCAGGCAAGGCCTGGCCCATGGCCCATGGCAAGGGGGATGCAACTAGATGACCCTTGAGGTCCCTTCTTACTCAAACTGTTTTATGATTCTAGGATTCTATGATTCTTTGAGATTTAGACTAGATGAATAAATATTTCATTATAAGGGTGTGAAGCACTGGCACAGATTTCCCAGGGAGGTGGTGGATGCACTGTTCCTGGAAATGTTCAAGGCCAGATGTCCCTGCTTATTGCAGGGGTCTTGGGCTACAGGATCTTCAAAGATCCCCTACAAGCCAAATCTTTTTACAATGCTATAAAAAGCAGGAATAGGGTGGGAGAGCTGTAAATGTACAAATATCCACAGACCTTGCACCCTGAGCATTGCTGGAATTGATAATACAGAGCAATTTCTTTTTTCATGCACTAATGTTTTACAAAACACTCATTTTATGGCTCCCACTTCACAGAGCTGCTTCCTCCCTCAAGGTAACATCTCAAGAAAGGTCCTGTCACAGCTTGTGAATGGAGGGAAGCTTGTTTTAAGAAGGATGAAGCTAAAAAGTGGTTGAGAATTTTCATTGCTTTAAAGAGAGAAAGTTTTACTGGTGAAAGAAAATCACAGCAAGCCTGTGAATAGATCTGTATCTAGAAATCCCTTATTTTCTGAGCACAGCCTCTTACAGGAACACGCTAGACCACTCCTAGTGGAAGACAGAATCTGTATTTGCTTGTTTTGCTTGTTTCTGTGTCATCACTTCTAGCTTTCAGGCAACTTCTGCCCTCTCTTGCTTTAAATGCTGAGTCCTTGCACTGCTCAGCAGCACACAAACCAGCTTGTGGAAACACCAGTACCATGTGCCTCTCACAACTTGATGCATGCCTTCCTGTGTGTTTGTCCATCTGCTGCATCTCACATAGCTATGTTGAGAGAAACTATGTTTCAAGAGAGAGAAAAACTGGTTTAGAGAGAAAGCCTCTACTTTCACAGGGCACTTTCTGCCTTGTTGGTATGTAGACAAATGGGATAGGGGGAAGTTTCTTGGATTCTACTCCTTTTAGTGACAAATTAAATTTTTTCCCAAATTAAATGGAAGGCATCAAACTCATCCTCTTCTGCATGCTTCTCCACAACTGCTCTCTGTTGTGTAAAACAACACAAAAACATGAGTATTTCAGTCTGCTAACTGATGAGGCTGGCAGCATACTATGGCATGGAAACTGCAGCTGGTCTAGCTCTGATCTTGCAAGAGGAAGGCAAAAAGGGAAATACTTAGCCTATCACTTCTTCTACTGTGTAATGTATTCAGAGGAAAATGAGCCTCTACCCATGCTCAGCTTCCCCAGTCCAGGCTGAATTCACAGCATTGATTTCATGGTTAGAGGAAAAACTTAGAGATGGGTCACAAAATGGGACAGAAAACTGGCAGTGCCAGGTTTTTCTCCAGAGCCCTCTGATTAGAGCTTCAATATGGACAAGATGAGGGAACAGTTGTCTGGGCCCCCCCAGCTCTAGGCAGCCGGGAGCTTTAGCTAAGTGTGCTTTTACCCTTGAAGTAGTTTGATTCTGCCAGGCACCCACCAAAGGCACACCCTCTCTCCTCTCCAGCAGTGCACAGGGGAGAGAAAATATAACAAAAATGTTCGTGAGTTGAGATCAGGACTGGGAGAGATCACTCACCAAATACCATCATGGGCAAAACTGACTCAGATTGAGGATATTAATTGAATTTATTGGTAACAAAATCAGAGCAGGATAATGAGAAATAAAAAAAGTATTAAAAACCGTCTTCCCCTTCTCTTCTCCTGCCCCTTCCCAACTCTACCTCCTTCCCCAGAGGAGCAGGGAGACAGGGAATAGAAGTCAATTCATCACATTGTTTCTGCTGCTGCTCAGGGGCAGGAGTTGTTCCCCTGCTCTAGCATGGCATCCCTCTCACTGGAGGCAGTTCTCCATGAACTGCTGCAACATGGCTCATTCTTACACAGGGTGCAGTCCTTCAGGCACAGTCTGCTCCAGGATGGGTCCCCCACAGGGTCAGTCTTACCAGGAAATCTGCTCCACTCCTTTCTCCATGGGTCTGCAGGTCCACCTACTGCAGTGCAGGGCTCCTCCATGGGCTGTGGGTGGGTCCCTGCCTCCTGGTGATCCTTCCCTGGCTGCAGGGGCACAGCTGCTCCCCAGGGGCTGCCCCAAGGGATGCAGGGGAATCCCAGCTCCAGTGCCTGGAGCATCTCCTGCCTCTCCTTCTTCACTGACCTTGGTGTCTGCAGAGTTGTTCCTCTCTCATATTCTCATCCCAGTCTGCTCTAGCTGCAATTGCATCTGCACAGTAACTTTTTATTTTTCCTCCTAAAATATGTTATCACAGAGGCATTACTACAATTCTTGGCTGTCTCAGCCCTGAACAGGTCCATCCCAGAGCCATTTGGTGTTGGCTCTGTTTGACATGTGTCACCATTGAGTCAGGACCAGGAAGGATAGGGGACAAATACTCCATACATGATCAGAGGCTAACAATACTTTTATTAGGAAATCCATTATTTTTACACATGGTTTTATACAGGTGGACCTGCTTGGTCCTTTAATCAACACACCATCACCATTGGCTAATTGAGAAACCACCCTCTGGAAAGCATCTTTCCATAACACATTCCATTCCAGGTGCAGAAACTTAAGAATTGTTAAATTCTTTTCTCTGAGCTTCTTGCAGCTTTTCCCAAAACAATTCCTGGGAAAGTTGATCTGGCTTTCTCTCTCTGACTGGGCTGTTGGTATCCACAGACCAATCTTGTAGTCCCCCCACCACGAAGGCCTGTCCAAACAAACCCAGTACAACCCCGTCCTGCTGACTCTCTTTTCCTTTGTATGGAGCAGCTGAGCATCCATCAGAGCTGAGGTTCCTTCCCCAGATAATGAGCTGTTTTCCTCTGGGTTGTGAATATTTACACTACTTATGCAAGCTGAAGGACTGAGAGGGAAAACAAGGAGCACTGCCCTCCGTACAGCTTGCAGTGTGGCCTGCAGGAAACCAGGCAAGATATCCCTGTGCACAAGACCAGGTCAGGTCTAGAAATGACCTGATTTCTTGTAGAGGCAAGGCATGAAAGGGAGAGGAAAAACTTTATTTGCTAAGGCAAAAATCAGACAAGTTCTTGTATGAATGTCTACACAAAGAATGTGCATGTGAGGGAAATATCAGTGATAAAAAGTCAGAAAGCCAAAGGTAAACATGTGCCAGCCCCCAGAAATCCCAACCAACAACATTTCCTCACTACACTGCAGGCGGCTGGGCAAAGCCCTGGAAGCATCTCACTGCCAGCTGATGTGCAGGAAGGAAGAGTTTGGTAATTCCTGCAGCTCTGTGCGAGGCTTTCAACTGGTGCTCTTAGAGACTGATGTCCTTTAAGCTGGTACTCAGCAGTCCCACCCAGACTTGTGAATGTCCATGTTCGTGTAACTATCTAGACAGTAATGATTTCTCTGGTGACTCTGCTCCTCTGGTGTGTGAGAAGCAACACTTCAGTTGTTCCTTCCAGCTGTGGCTCCTTCCAGCTGGAGATTTACTGACTTGAGGACAACTGTTTTCCAGACCTCAAAGAGAATTTGTGCAGAAAAGGCAAAAACTTCCTTAAACTGGATGAAGTGAGCAGGGCTGTCTTCTCCAGGTGAAAAGCCTGAAAGAACAGCAACACACTTTCAAGAGGCTTATGTACTGCCAAGAATAGAGTTATCTGAAGGTGTGCATGGATCTCCAGTGTCTAATCTAAGAGGGGATTTTCTGGGCACGTTGCTCTCTCGGGTGCCCCCAACAAAGAAGTCAGGTGATGGGGAGCTGACGGGTGAGGGTGGAGCTCCTTGGGGACATGGGTTCAAGGAGCTAAGGGCTGCCAGAGGATGAGACTCCCAAATGAAATGGAAGATGGGAGCTCTTAATTCCTGTGCTTTACAGAAAGCCACCACCATTTTCCCAGGTGTGCACATGCTCATTTCATTTTCAGTGCGTGAAGATGATGGCTCAGAGAGGTTATGAGGAGAGAGAGGAACCCCAAATCCATGATGCGGGCACTAGCACTGCCTGGAGGTGACTGTTGCTTCTGTCTTAAGAGGATCGACCTCGAGGGTCTGACACAGGCAGAAGGTGGCAGGAAGGGAATTTGATTTGAGATCCTTGGTGAAGGTGCCACCCTCTGCAGACACAGAGGGGCCAGGGTGGGTGGTTCAGTGCTGAGGCAATGGCACTGGGACTGAATGAAGGTGAGTGGCTGCACTGGGGCTGCTGGGACAAGGCGTAAACTCAGCCCTGGTCCTCCACAGGCTGATTTTCATGGATTTTCAACATGTCCTTGAAAGCAGATGCATGCCCACTGTCATTGTGCAACCCCAGCCCCAGCCCCTGGCCTTCTGTCTTACAAATGCTGCCTGGGGGCAGAGCAGCTGGAACTCCCTGCACAGAGATGTGCTGTGATGTCTTCTGGAGAGCCGAGCAGCAAGCCAAAAGCCAGCCCTTACATTCACTTGTCTGCTGTGTGCTGCCATTAATCCACTTCAGTTTATTTGGCAGCAGCGATCAGAATGAATTAATTTGGGATTTTCAGGCTGTTGAATGTTTTTCCTCAGGCAGCTTTCTGTTGAGTTCTGGGCTCTGGGAATTAGGTGCTATTTAAAGCAGCAGTGTGTGAACTTTCCTGATGGCTTGTGCTCTGTCTGTCCAACTGAGACAGAGGAAGAAGTGATGCGTGTGGGTGCAAGTCAGTGCTCTGCCTTGGCTCCTCCATCCCCAGTGGGATTGATCTTGTTGAATTTCTAGGATGTAGGCTTTCAAATCTTCCTGAGTGCTGGGGTCTGCTCTGTGGCAGCTAATGTCATGCTAGAGACCTGTACAGTCTCGATCTCTCCAGGAAGGGAAGGTGCTTGACATCCACTTCTTTGGGACTAAAGAAGCGGGTTTTTTGCTGTTTGCTTCCTGATGCAGACAATTCCATCTGCTGATTCTACTCACAGAGCTGCCCCAGGGGACCAGTCTTTGGTGCTGGAAGTAAAGCAGCTAAATAGAAAGATCGAGCTATGGAAAATTGGCAGGGTAGTCTGGGGAGTGGTGCAGGGACATGAGGAGCTGCTGAGAGAGAAGCTGTCTCCAAGCTGTTCAGAGCAGAAGCAGGAGCCTGTGTCCAGGGACCTGAATGCACTGCACAGGGGCTGCCCTCTCCCCAGCCCATCACCAGTGTGGGCAGGAGGGTTCACAGCAGCAGCACATGTTGAAAAGTGTGAGCCACGTTTCCCTTCCTACCTGAGCATTTAAGCACGCCCTTCATACCTTTCACACCTCCTCCTAACAGATTCTCTTACTTGAGTGCACACAGTAAGGGTCACAGGAGTCTGTGAGAGGAGCCTGGAGTCTGGAAATTGCTTGCTGAAAGGCAGGTGCTTATAAATCTCACACAGAGGCTAAGATCTGCAGCCTGACTTTCAGATGGGCACAGAACGTACCAAAGACATTTGGAAACTGCATACCAACATTTGGAAACAAAATAACAGAACTACTCATAGCTTTGTGTGACTGACATCAGGTTTTCAGCTTCTCTTTATGTTCAGCCCCAGTTTCCCCCCTTTTTGTATCATGATATGCTTTTGCTTTGGTTTGCAGTGAGAATTTAAAGGGGGAACCAGGATGAAAAATAGAATAGGTGTGGCAGGTCTTCTGGTCTTGATCTTGCAAATGCACTTGTCTGGGATGCTGCAACACAAGGTCTCTGAGGTCCACACAGAAGGCTGTGGGCCACAACTGGCCCAAACTTGCACTGGCTGGAACCTGACCGTCAATCCTCTGCTCAGAAGATATAGCTCCATTTCCTCCAGCAGCTGTAGGAGCAAGCCTTGTACTAAACGATGGACAGACTTATCCTTTGACCTCCCCTGCAATCTGTGGTTTAGAAACATGAATCTCTTTTTTCGAAACATTTAGATAAAAATCAGTGCTCATCTCACACCTTTCTATTTTCAAACTAGGAATTTTTAACTGGACGGAAGTATAGGTCTGTGACAAAAAAGGTAGCAGCTAGAACTGTCCTGGTGACTGATTTTGTATTTGCAAGTTACTATAGAAAACTTTTCAATCCAGAAATATTTTAGCTGGCCCTTGTTTAAATTGGATTCTCTGAAAATAGCATGAGTTATTTTGGTAATCTTTTCTGCCTTGAGCTTCTTCGTACCTATTAGGAAATTTTAAGTGTGCATTCACTATGCTAAAAGAATAATGGGGAACTCAGAGCAACCAGTTCTGTGTGGGATGCTTAAGGCATTAACATATTTTGATAGGATTATTTCCAAAATAAGATACCCAGAGTTGGAAGTGATCATAATGTGAACTTCCAGCCGTTGAAAGATACAAAGTGGGAAATGTAGAGAGCTGGAGTCATGTATGTGCTCTGGATTAGGATTAAATGTTTATGTGTGCACTCTTCCAGCCCACTGCTATAGCATTACTAATATCCATTCATACATAACAGACTAAAAAGTTATTCACTAAAAGAATTGGTTTCTGTGGTCTGAGAACTTCATGTGGAGAGACTAAACTAAGTTCTGACAACTCAAAACAAATAATATTATTTGTTATCATATAGCTGGTTTTATTGTTTCTCTTTTTTTGTGCATTGGAGGAAATTTTCCATTCAGTGGGAAAATTACCACTGTTTCCACAGCAAGAAGAACAACCTTTTGCCCGTGCCTTTATTCTGGATGGAGGAGTTTGTGCTAGAGAAAGCCACGTGATACTGGATGGAGATGCAGAGGGGTGAGCTTCTGTCAGATACTGCTTTGGCCACCCTGCTGCCCCCTAGGAGCCCTGTGATTTTGGAAATATTAATATTTGTTTCTCTCTGAAAACCTCAGATAGCCAGGATCCCTGGCTGATCTGGTGGAGGAGCCCTGGGAGGAAGGGAGGGGGATATTTGTATTACAGGCTGGAACATCTGCAGTGTGCAGGAGCATTCTTGTAAGGTTCTGGGTGCTATTCTGAAATAAGGAAGTACTGCAAGGTAGGGACAACATGTAGGGATGATAAAACTAGTGCCTATTTTCTCTTGTAAGTCACAGGACCACGCCTAAAGTTCTCCTTGCAGCATCCAGAATGCAGCTTCCTCTATTTATGCAATCATGTCCCCAGTTATGGAGCTTTTCCTGTAATGTGTGCTTGTAAAGTGCTAAATCTCTCCAAAACCCCAACATGCATGACAAAACGTTTGGGATAAGACACAATATGAAAAAAGCCATATGCCCTTCCTCCTTGATTGTCCTGCTGCTTGAAGCCATCAATTTGGGCATAGCAATGTGAGTGCTCAGTCCTGAGGGACAGTGGTTTCTGTCCACTGCTTGGACTGCTGCATCTCTTTCTTGGTGCACCTCCTTACAAAATTTGCTGCTACTCAGTCACATATGTGACTGCATATGTGTATGCAAACACACACACACACACACAGAGTTTCATAGCTCTGCATGGCTCGTCATCCAAAACCCAAAAGTGAAATGTCTGATCTGCCCTTATTCTGAAATCTTATCCATAGTCTACTGAGTTAATTTATTTTCCTTCTGCAATGAGCTGCCACATGTGCTCTTAGAAACAAAGGATCATGTCCGCACTTGAGGTTTTCTCCTTATACAAAATTAACTCAGCCCTCAAGCTCCTTTGTGTTGTGTTCAGTGCCTTGCAACAGTGACTCCATGCTTATCAAAGGAAAAGTGAGCTTTTCGAGAGTGTCTTGAGTAATAGTCAACCCAAACAGCCACTGGTGGGTATTTTACTAGTTGAAAAGTTCATACAACAAACGTTTGTTAACAAACAAGAGTTCTGGAAAAGCAGTAAAATCAATCCAAATCAAATTGAAACCCATTATGGTTATGTCTCACCTGGCCCACATTAAATGAATCTTGAGAGAGTGTTTGAATACATCCCTGTGGAACTTGTCATCAAAATGCCTTCTAAATGAAAAGAAATTAATCAATTAATTGGCAAAAAAATGTTTTCCAGTGCCCTTCACGCCCCAATGCCTCAGAGTGTTTTGGGCTCACAGCAGTGTGCTAAACAAAATCTTTAAATTCGTGGTAAATAAGTACCCTGGAGAAAACACATAATGAAGAATAAAAGCCCTGGTTGTCTTTGTGGAGTGGTTCTTCTTTTTTAACACTCTCTGCTGACAGGCTGGGTGACAGGTCAGATTTCCAAGCACAGCTTCACTTTCACAGCAGCTGGAGGCATCCCCTTGTTCCTTTGGACAGCTTGCAATCATAGATCAGAGATGGGAGACCCTTCCATGCATTAGGCTCACTCTCAAATACTTTTGAGTTTTTCCATCTGCTGGGCACAGAGAAACAATGTTGATGCATCTTATTTTTCTTGCTGGGGCCAGCCTAAACTTTATAGCAGTGATTGTGACATTGCTGCAGATGCACGCAGGATGAAGGAATGACACAGGTTTGGAGACTAGCAGCCTGCCACCTTGGTCAAATCCTGGCTGGCCCAGGAAGGATTCAAGGAATACACTCTGGCCATGATGCAGGAACATAAAATGAGGTGGGATCTGGGAGACACTCTTCCTCCACAAGATGATGTGAGGTTGCTGCGCTGTGTCACTGCTCTGGGAATGGCTGCACCCTGGCACAGCAGACATGGCAAAGGGGACAGGAGTGTGGATCCTCCCTCTAGTGCTGCTGTTCTGTGGGGGAGAGGCCATGGCCACACAACTACTTCCCTCCTTCCCTGCTCTTGGCTTTTGCTACACGAGGTACGGAGCTTGGGGCAGAATCCCACCTGGAGAAACTGTCTCTTCCAGGAGTTTCTTCTGGCTGGTTTGCCATATTGCAGTCAAGGGTGTGCTGGTGGCATGCACCCAGGAGCCCTTCTCAAACTGACAGCTAGTGGGACAAAACTGCTGACATGGCCTGGGATGTGTGCCAACATATCCCTTGATAGGTAAATCTATCTTTGTGCCTAGGCAGAGAAGGAATCTTCCTCTCCACTTTAAGGGGACAATTAACAGTGGGATGTGGTGCTGGATTGGATCAAGGCATCAGGGGGCATAAAAAAAATTACAATACTGAAGTTGTAATAAGCACAGATTAGAAAATGATTACCAAGATATGTCACTGCTCTATAAATGAACCTGGAACCCATTTGGGCTGGGTGCAGATAAACCATTAGGAGAAAGGCCTTGTCCATGAAGACTGGAGCCCATATTCAGCATGACAGAGGAGTATGGTATGGGTATGCTGGGTATTCACCCAGAGGAGTATCCCAGAGTGAGTCTGGGATGAAAAGAGCAGCCCTGGGACAGATGTGGAGCAACAGTGTCGCCACTGGCTTACTGCTGGGGTGACTGCAGCAGAAATGCTGCGTCCAGCCCTGAGCCTGCAGCTCAGAAACATGCTGCTAATTTGGAGGAGGCTCTGGGAGGAGGGAGGAAAACAAGTAGGATACCAGGAAAGTTGCTTTTGTAATGAAACAGTTGGGAGTTCAATTTATTTGACTAATCACCCAGGAGACCACTGGCTGACTTGTCTGTAAGTACCTGCTGGAAACAGAGAGATGTGATAACAAAAAGCAGGCAGACAGAGAACAAGACCCAGTTCTGCAGATTAAAACAAAACAAATCCAAAGCTGAAATGAAGGGTAGTTTCTCCCATCTGTGGGTTAATTGAAGGCTGTGTTGGAGTCTCAGACCTCTTCCAGAGATTGTCCTTGAACCTCAGAACTCCTGCAACATGCATTCAGCACAGCAGCAATGCCTACCTTGCCATTCATCTGGGGAAGGCTGGCAGGGTGCTGTGGGCTTGCCCCCACTGTGTCTCAGTCTTCTTCCCCAGAATGGCTTGCAGGAGTTGCAACCTTCAAAGTGGAGGAATCACATAGGAATGCAGCAGCAATGCATGATCCCTCTGGCTCATCTGAGGGCTTGCTTTACTGCTCTCTGGGGGCATGGGGCAGGCTGGACCACTGGCAACCTCCATGGTGCTGGTGCTGCAGGAAGCACAGTCCTGATGTGGGTTGCTTGGCCAGGGGTCTGAGGTGAAGGCACTGCCTCTCTGGGGATGACCCCCAGGGCACCCAGCCCCTTGAATACTAGAGAGGGGATTGACTGCAGATTCAGGGATCTCACTTCATGTCCCTTCCCTCCCTTATCTCAGCATAATCCTTTGCTCCCCCAACTCCTCCTGGGCCCCAAACCTGGCTGATCCAAGTGCAAGGCAAGTCTGTCCTCCTTGAGCACAAGGGAGAGAGGGAAGAATTGAGGGAAAATGGCCACAGCTGGGTGCCAGATCACCCTTACCTCTGTGCTACTTCAGGAATGGAAAGACTAAGCAGAAACTTCTTCCTTAGCCTAGGCAAGGAAGGCCATGGACAGAAGAAGAATGGGCAAGGCACACAGAATTATGAGCATGAAGTCAGAGCATGTACATTTGGGCTGTCTATGCTGCCATGACTCTAGATGGCCTGCAGAAGACAAACATCATCTTAGGCTAACTGAGACTTGTCTCTCTCCTGTTTGAGGGGACTGGCACATCCCCGTTTCATGGCAGACAACTCTCATACATTCTGGTTTCCATGCTCTGTTGTGTGCACCATGAAACAGGAAAACCTTTAGGGATGCATGTCTATAAGATGATCATGATGGAGACAATAATGGAAAAATTATCTTGTCAGTTGTGCATTTTTCCCCCAAGAGGGAGTTAGATCAAATGAAATCTTTGCTATCAAGCTGGGATCAGAGTCTGGGAGTAAAACAGATGGAGCCTGGACCTGGGCTGTTGACGTGGCTTTGTCTACGGCTGTATTGAACTTTACTGCTACTCCTGCTATTGGATATATTAATGTTTTAGAAAACCTTGCACAAAAGCTCAGAGAGGGTTTCCTTCCTAGCTGAATGGCCAAATTCTCATTGGTAGCTCAATTGCTGAATTTTCACTGTTATGCCAAGGACTAATTCTAGTGTTCAGGCAGACTTGCAAAGTTCTATCCTAGCTAGGGAAGTGGCTATGAAGGTAGTAGATACTGTCTCTGAGACACTGTGTGACCTTTTGAATCAAAAGGGAAAAAGAGATTTTCTGTGAGCTGTTCTGCTCCACTAGGCAGTAACACTCTGCATTTGTTAACAGCAAACTGCTGTTCCCTAGCAAAGGATTTTCTGCTCTTTGTGAAATATGCACTGCAACACTGAAGTACTCTAAAGACGAAATTTTTTGTTTTCCAGGAAGAAGTCTAAGAGTGATTTGGGTGCAGCCTTTCTTCCCATGGAGGAAGGTGAGAAGGCCACTGTAGGCATGATATAAGTTGCTTTTATACCTACATTTTTATCCAGTTTTAACACATTCCACAGACATGGCAACAAGATGTGACTATCCGTTACCAAAAGCTGTAATGTTCTTCTGACCAGAGGTCTAATGCTAGTTCTTCCTCTGTCATAAACATTTCAGTCTAGAAGCTGTAGACCCAGGTGATGTGCCCTCTGCATGTGCATCCCCAGAGGCCCCACAGCTGTGTGTGCCAAATTTGTGTTTTGGAGGAGAAGATGTTTTTGGTTGTCCAGGTTTCCCCTGGTTTTTGGTCTGTGGGGAGACTGGCTGCAGCTCCTGGGATTTTCTTTCTCTTTCTTTATTTCTAGTGTTTCCCATAGTGGCAGCCTCGTTTCTCCACTCTTCTGCTCATGTCTGTACTGCTTCACAAGACAGGGAGGAGACAGCAAGCGCTGGGACACAGTGAGCTTCGGGAGACACTTGCTCCTTCCTTTTATTGACTCCAGAGGCCTCTCTTGAGTTTGCAATCTAAATGGCTTTGGACTGGATAAAGGCAAATCCTTCCGTGACAAACTCTCTGGAGACTGCATGTGTGCTCAGGGCTTGAATCAGCAGAAAAACTTCCAACGACTCCTTATGCTTTGAATAAGACATGGAAATTCAGGCCATTACTGACAACATGGAAAACCAGAGAATTAGCACCTGAGAAGCACAGGGAGAATAGAAAGAAAGATGGGATGGCTCTTCTGCGGTCTTTGATAAAAAATTCTGTTAAAAAAAAGCCAAAAATACTTGCTTTCTGTTGTAAAAAAAGCTGATTTTATAATGAGTGAGTAGGAGATTTCAGTTTTGGCAGGATCGGCTGGCTCTGGGCTCGTAAAACTGTTATGCTTCCAGCTCTTTCACATATACCATCTTTGCTGAAAATGATGTTTGGTTGAAATCTGCCATATTTGGATGTTTGCCTGTAATTCCAGATGTTCAATGTCCCGATCAGAGTTGTTATGCAGAAATTTTGAGTTGGAGCACTCCAGAGGAACTGGTTTGTTCTATGCAAGTGCCGTATTTGCTACACATTGAAATGGATGTGTTGAACCTTTTGTACACAATGCAGAGGAAGTCACTCAGGGTCCCAGGGGTTCTTTGCACAATCTTGTCTGTGATGGGCCTTATTCTGGGCAGTGAGCTGGACCCAGAATCATGGAATCACTTCTATTTGAATGGTGTGGGTTGGAAGGGACCTTAAACATTACCCAGTTCCAAATCCCCCACCGTGGGCAGGAACACCTTGCACTAGATCACATGATTCAAATCCCCATCGAATGTGACTGTGAACACTTCCAGGGATGGGGCATCCACAGCTTCTCTGGGCAACCTGTTCTAGTGTCTCAGCAAACTCATAGGGAAGATGTTCTTTCTCATATCTAATCTAAATTCTCGTATTTTAATTTTAAACCATTCCCCATTATTCTATGTCCTTATAAGAAGTTTCTCTCCATGCATGGACATGATTTCTGTCCTAGAAAACCCTCCATGAGGAGAAACATGGCAGGCCTGTTTGGAGGGAATATATGTGATACTGAATGATTAAAGAGTTTTCATGTTTAACAGGATATTGAAAATCTCTACTTGAGAAGATAAGATAGAGTATTTTTCCCCCTGAGACTAGGATCTCCCTTTTTTCTGGAGAAGTCTATAAATGAAATGGAGGAAGTGCTTGACTGGGACCAGAGACCACAGATCACCCAGCTCCAGTATCCAGTCTTGGACTATGACAAGTGACAAATGTTCTTCTGGTCAAGGATCATATGGAAGATAATATTTGGAGACAATTTGGCAATTCGCCTAAAATCCTGTTCTTGATATCCCCGACAGCTAAGTTTTATTGACAAAAACTTTTTCCCATTTTGTGTTTAGGCTGCTGCAGAGTTCAATGATGGGTCTTGTTCTGTGGTGTGGGAGTAGTGATTTCTGCCACGCCAGGACTGCCCTCACACCCCCAGCTGTCCCTCCCCAGTGGAGGTCTGTGCCACTTGTTGTCATGCAGGGCATGTGTCCTTTCCCTGTCCCCGCTGTCTGCCTCTGGCCACTCTGCCTGACGTGGCCACCCCTGCAGCACCAAGCAGCAGGTCACCTTGGGTGAGCACAAGCACTTCCCACTCTTTCCCAGCTCTAAATCACTGATCCTCAGAGCACATCACTTCAAGCATCTTCTTCTTCCAGTCACGACCATCTTTGCTGACCTTTGGGAAGCGAGCTGGCAAAATATCTCCAATTTGCTGTGAGCTGGAGAGAGGGTAAATTTTAATTACTCTCTGAAACCAATGGGTTGGACAACCTCTCCCTGCAGCCCCTAAGCACTGTGCATTCTGTTCTGTAAATCAGGTGCTTTATTAGATCCACTGTAGCAGAAAATGAAATGTAAAACTGGGTGTAGGCTTATTTTAGACACAGTAGTAGCAGAATTGAGAAGGGAAATATCTTTGAATTGCTGGGGGAAGTCATTTAGGAAGAAATTGGAATGGTTAATTAGAGAAAATTATCTCTATCTAATTCTCGAAGGCTAATTGAAATGCTCCAGTCTTTTTCTTGAAAGGAAAAATCTATTTTAATAGCTTAGATTATTATCAAGGAATGTAACTTTAGCGGTAGCAAAAAAATTTTCATAAATTCTCCAAGAAAAAATGCTGTTGAAGTGGCATCTGAGTATTATGACAGAGATGTAAAATCATAGTGGGCCTCTTTTCTTTTATTAATATTTTATTCTTGGGGGGGGTGGAAGGCTGGGGGCAGGAAGAAGACAGGGAAAGCTGTCCAAATTTCCAGTTTTCCATGTACACCGTAAGTGCTAGAAACTTTGAGACCAGAATCTGTATCTGTATGATTCCCTAATCTTAAACTGAATAACAAAATAAACATTTAACCTCTTGACAAAAACCCCAGCATTTGTAAGGATGTCAGTAAAAATACTTCTTTTATACAGGAGGTATGATATTGCAAGTTCCCAAAACAAGTTGTTTTGACTGGTTTCAACAAAAGAAAAATCTCGTGTTGATTAACTACACTTCTTCAATTTAATCTTTTATTCGGGCTTTCAGTTGTTAAAGTAAGAGCTTGGGAGTAACATTTGACAACTTTCCCAAAGCAGAATTCCATCTTTCACCTGGGGTTTTGCAGATTGTGCTGTCTCTGAGGTGGTTGTAGATGATCATCTCGCAACTGTAGAGTAGCTCAAAGACCTAAGCAAAGAACACTCCTGTTGCATTACCAATATGTTCCAGTCTCCTTTGCCTTGGCTGGGATTCTTTTATGTCTCACCTCTAATGTAGTGGCTCTCTTCTAGCTAAAGACACTTCTCTCCCCAGACACCTGGTACCTGCTCCTTGTGAAAGCTCTGAGGTTGCTCAAGAGAAGTCTCGGTTGGATTTTACCTATTTTCCAGTTGGAAGAGGACATTACTCCTTTTCAGTCTGACTAGTTTCCTGTGCTGCCCAGGCTGTCCCATCTGATGAAAAGGATGCAGTGCATTAGAGAAATATGATAAAATGGGGCCTGAACATGGTCTGTGACTGTGTCACTGACATGGTCTGCCACTATTATTGTGAATGTTCTCCACCAGAATTTGTTGCTGTTGGCGTCTTACCTTTTCTGGCCAGAGCATTTGGACACCAAATTCAGCTCTTACTT
Source organism: Serinus canaria (assembly GCF_022539315.1). Lineage (NCBI taxonomy): Eukaryota > Metazoa > Chordata > Aves > Passeriformes > Fringillidae > Serinus > Serinus canaria. Next base: position 30,921,298 of record NC_066343.1, read on the forward strand.
TCATTTGCCTTCATTCTCACAAGAACTAAAAGGAAGCCAGCCAATGGCTCCTCTGTCAGAAAACCCTTTTTCTTCCAAAATCAGTAAAACTCTGCTGCACAGTTACATGTTTAGCTTGAGTCCAGGCACCAGCCTGTGAATGGTCATCAGGTATTGGGGAGAGTTTGTATGGGACACTCCAGGACATTGTGTTGGGAAGTCAGCAGTACAGACCACACAGGAATAGCCTTTCATTTTTTCCTGAGAAGTGGTAAACTTATTAAATTACCTTTGGGAAGGATGAATGACATTTAGGCACTGGGCAGATAACTCATGTCTCATGACAGTATCTGCAGTTACCTAATGAGAAGTTCTAGGCTGGTTTTTTCCTTTGGGAAATAAATTTTCTATGTAGTTATGCATCTTCTGCACCAGGGATACTTTACTTCATCTTGTGTAAATTCTGCTTTTCACTGAAATTTTTGCAAAGAAGTGGGACAGATTCTGGCATGTTGGTCTAAAATAAATATGCAGTGATTGATATTTTCAGTAGAATAATTCCATTGTGCCAATGTTACTGTAATAAACTTGACTTTATTTGGTTTGTTTGTTTGTTTTATAACCCAGTTCTGACAATATTGTGTTTGGAAAACATTAGAAGTGTGGACTACTTTCCACAAAAGTGGTCAGTAGTCCACATCTTACATGAATATGATGTGGCAGCTTTGAGGCCAGAATACTGACTCATGAAGTTATCTTTCTACCTTACAAGTCTTAATGTTAGGTACTCAAGTGACAGCGAAATTCCATTATGACTCCTTTGTGCCAAAGCTGGTGAGAAGGGCATGTACTGTTCTGATGACTTCTTTCCCAGCTGTTTATTAGCATCTAGCTCACAACTTTTGTAATCAGGATCAAAACCAGTATTCTTAAATTACAAAAAAGGAGCTACAGGAAAGCAATCAGAACATTCTGAACAATCTATGCTTTCAGGCAGAGATTATCCTTCAGCTTCACTGGAGGTTGGAAAGAAACAGCCTACAAGCAGCTTACTTGGTAATAACTTAATGCCCAAGAGTTTGGTGTCTTTTCATGGAGCAGCAGGTGCTGGCCAAAGGATTTTTGTAGGGTATGCCGCTGGAGTTTTCTAGCGTCACAGACACTGTATTTACAAGTGCAATTAACTACTTTTGGAAGGGATTATGTAATAGCCCATGGAACATGTGGAAAGTAAAGCCAGATTTCTGTTCTCATTTGGATTAACTTTTATGTGGAGCAAATGCAAGAATTTTAACAAAGATAGTTCATATACAGCTACTGCACAGTCTGAGTCTCAGTTTGCTCCAAGCTGCCACATGCCTCAGTCCATCCCCTCAGCCTTCCTCCCAGTGCTCAGGCAGCTGCTAACCTGATGCTGTTGTGCTGTCACAGGAGGGTGGATGCTGTGTGAAAGATCAGGATGGTATTTCTTGGCATTTGGTTTGCTCTCTATGCAGAACCTCGAATCCACCAGCCCTGGTGCCTGAAGCAGACATTGACTCCTGCCAGCTGTCACCATCAGACGGCAAGGCAGCAGTGTGGCTGTGCTTAAAATGATGGTTTCATATACCTTCTATTTGCAGCTGTGATGCCCTAAACATGACAGTACAAATAGTGATGGGGAAAGGGAATTTGCAGGGGTATGATGCAGCTGCAAAAACAGAAGAAGACAGAAAAGTCTGAAGTGGCATGGCAGAGAAGAGGTGCGAAGACGGTATGAAATGTAGGGGCAGAGAATAGCAGATCTGTGAAAGGCTAGCGAAGGAAAGAGGCAGACAACAGCTAAAGTGGCTGAAATCAGTGTGGAGAGCTTTCACTGAGCAGGCCAAAGGGAGAAAGGGAAGTCTCTCCTTCTATTTTTAGACAAGCAGCTGAATTACTCCACTTCCCTGCCCGCGGGGGTCAGGCAGTAATGGAAACCACCCTCTGAGCAGCCACTGAGCAGGAGCAGGGCTGTGCTTTGCCTGCTGCTAAGGCTCATCTCCAGGCCCTGTGTGATGGTATGTGCTGCAGCACAGACCTCCCCTGAGCTGGAGTTCAGGAAAATGAAAATGCTAAGGGAGTTGCCCAAGTTTCAGCACCTGCTGGCCATCCCAGGGGACAGGGGCATCAAGGGCTGCAAGTGGCCCTCCCCTCTTGATTTCAGCTACACCTGAGCAGTGGTGTGTTCCAGCCCATGGGTGAGCTCCCCATCAGCCTGGTGCAGCACAGTCAGTCTCCATTTCTGCACTCAGTGTCGTCCCTGTGCCTGTGAGCTAGCGTGCCACATCATTTTGGGTATATTTGGTAAATCCTCAACTATATAGAGAGATTATCTTCCTGATTTATCATCAAGCACCTTGTTCTTTTTCAGAGGGCAAGTCAGTGCAGCTAAATTAGGTTCCTGTCTTGTTTTGTGCTTTGAAAGAGCCTTTTTCTCTGTCTAATGACTGCAGAGTACATGGTTCCAGCTCACATGCTTAAGATAGGTTACGCTGTACATGTACTGCCGATTATTCCTGGCCTTGTGAGGTGGCATCATCTCAGAAATACAGATCAAGGATGTGCCTAGCTGAGAAAATAGGATGGGAGATGATTTATAGGGCTGAGGGTGACAAAGAAAGAGAGGAGATCAGAGCAGTCCTGACATGAGTGTTAATAACAGTTACAAAGGCTTGGGTTTCCTTCTCTGCAGGGAGTTCTTGGAGTTGTATTCTCAGGAGCCATTGTTGTCAATGGTGGTCTGTGGGGAAGTACAAAAAAATCAGTTCATTATACAGATTCTTTTGTTAATAGTTTTTCTTTACTTTAATTTTTTTTCTTTCATCACAACCCTGAAGCTGGTGTTTGAGGAAGAAAGGATGAACCAACATCACCTTTTTGTCATTTAAAGGTCTATGAGAGAAGAGAGAGAAGAGAAGAAAGAGAAGAGAAAGAGAGAGAAGAGAGAGCAGAAAGAGAAGGGAGAAGAGAAAGAGAAACGAGAAGGAAAGGAAGAGAAGAGAGAGAGAAGGAAGAGAGAGAAGCAAGATGAAGGAGAGTTAAGAGGAAGAGAAGGAGAGCAGACGCGAACGAGAAGAGATAGAAGAGAAGAGAAAGACCAGAGAAGAGACAGCAAAGAGAGAGAAAGAGAAGAGCCGACGAGCAGAAGAGAAGAGTCGAGAAGAGGACGAGATAGACGCAACGCAGACAGCGAAGAGAGGAGAAGAGTAAGAGAAGAGAAGAGCGAAGAAGAGAAGAGAAGGTTTGAAATGTAGCCGATAATTTCACCCTGCCAGTTTCATATCTTTTATGCAGAACATGGCCATCAGGTTTAATTTTTGGTTTTGCATTTTTGAGTTGTTATGCACAAAGGGTGGGCACAAGGGGGCCACCAAGGGTGGGGGTTTCATGTCTCTCTATTGAGATAATCCTTTGCAGTTGAACTTGTGGCCTGTGAAAAGCCAGGCTTTGCTGGGCCTGTGTGGTTTGCAAAGCATGGTTTATTGCACCCTTGCTTGTGAGCTGATTCATCCCCTACAGATTAAGAGTGCTGTGAATGTGGTGACCATAACCAAAAGGAACAGAATATAGTAGGAACAGGCCCTATCCCAGGGCATCCCAGGGCACCTGTGGTAACAACATAAGCCATCACGTCCTGCTGTATCTGGTGCCCTTGCTTAGTTTATATTTGTGGGTATGTATGGCTTATGGTGAGAACAAATGCTCTTGCCCAGAAGCTGCCTGGAGGGAAGAAGGAGGAGCTGGTGCTGAGTCACAGCAGAGCAGGACAATCCCCTGCCTTGTCCTAATGGTGATGCTGTGCCTGATGCCCCCCAGGACATGAGTGGCCATCCTGGCTGCCAGGGCACTGCTGGCTCATCTTCAGGTTGCCATCGACCAGGACTCCCAGGGCCCTTTCCATGACCCTGCTCTTGTTCCCTAATCTGTCCATACATCCAGGGTTGCCCTGTCCCATGTACAGAATCATCACCTTCCCTTATAAATGACATACAGTTCATTTTTGCCCAGCCCTGTAATTTGTTAGGTCTCCCTGCAGAGCCTCTCTGCCTTTGAGGGAGTCAAAACTTCCTCCCAATATCTCCCTTGGCTTTTGAATAACTGCTGAGCTGAATTTGGGCAATTTATCCCAGCTGCTGCTCGGGGTCTTCCAGCTGGTGAATGCACTGAATGCACTGAGGCAGACCTGAGTGCAGCAGCTCTCCTGTTGAGCTGAGAGCTGCTGTCTGCCGGCTGGCCCTGAGCAGGAGGGCTATCACCCCACACACCCTGCTGAGCTTGTGCAATGTGATCTTGCTGTAGCAGCCGCTTTTCATGGCTGAGAGACACCATCAGCTCAGGACTGGCTAGGATCTCTGAGCTGGCACTCCCTTCCTCCTGCACCAGGCGAACCAGCCTGCACCTATGGAGCACCACTGAGAGTTTAGTGCTGCTGTGGCCAGCAGCTAATAGACAGAAGCTGGGCAAACAACCTTCTGCTGTATCCCACACCTGCTCCAAGGTCTGGGCCCTGTGTGCCAGCGCAGTCCCAAGGTGGGGACGGACATCATTCTTCTGCAGGGCAAGTTTCTGGAAAAGGAGAAACATAGGAACTCCTCTCACAGGTGAAGGAAAAGCATAGGAGCAGCATATGAAAAACAGAGGAAAAAAATGCTCAAATATCAGTCACTCAGCATCTCTGTCCTGACTTAGAAAAGTCACTCAGCATCTCTGTCCTGACTTAGAAAAATGCATTGAATAAGAGGTCACACTGCCTTGGTCCCCACCTATCTTCTGCCTGATCTCAGGGACTCCAAGGTTCACTTTTCCTTGAAGGGAGCCAGGAAATTAATTTTCACTGGGGATGCCAGTAGAAGTACCTGCTGAGAATAGGCAGTATTCCTCTCACTGAAAGGCCGAAGATGGGCTTATCTGCCTCCACCAAAGGGCTATAGGTGGCCCCAGTAACAATGGATGATTATCAAGGAGGTTTTGGAGCTGACTGGTAGAATAATTTTAATATTGTTGAGGTTTTATTATACCTGAGATGTGTTAGGCCACTGAGAACCTTGGGCAGACTTTTTTTATTATTGCTTAAGCTGACATGATGCATCACTGTTGGTACCTGCTCCCAGCTAGATCTGATACAGTGACTGTCTGTACCTGCTGTTCTGGTTGTGAAGTCCTTTCAATCATGCAGATTCTGCAGATAGAATCTGTGCTGTGATTTGAATATGAAATATTGGGGGTATAGAGAGACAGTGAGGCTTTTCAGGAAGCCGAAAGGTACATGAACAAGACTTCAGTGATGCTGCATGTTTGAATCTTGGCTCATTTGGAAATCCAGCAGATGAAACCATCTTCTTCAAATTTTGCTGGCAGATGAATGAATGGAGCACATTTCCCTTTCTGGCTTTACTTTATGATTCCAGCCAATCTGACATTTCTTCTTCTGCTTCAGACCTGCTGCTCCCCAGCCTGCATCCTCACAGGCAACACATGGGTCACAGTGGTTTACAAGAAGGTATTTATTTCTTTGGCTTCAACTCAGAATCTAATTTGCCGCATGCATTTTGAGGTGCACATAAGCAGATACCTCAGGCAAGCTGGGAGAGTGACTAAGAGGCAAGGATGTGCTGTGGATGCACCCTGGACATGCTGCTGTGTTATGTAATGAGGACCTGGGCTCGACGTAAGCATTGGGTCACAGCCTTGAGCACATCCCTGCCTCTCCCAGCAGGTTCTGGCAAAGCTGCTGACATGCACAGCAGCTTCAGTGTTGCTTCAGGGTCTGCACAATAAGCTCAATGTACATGGTTTTATTGCTCTCTTGCCTATGCCAAACCAACCCTAGGCAGTACCTTGGTTTGGGGACAAATGAGGGGTGAAGCAAACAAGGAAACAGAGAGAAAACAGGACAAACTGTCGGTAGCAGTTACTGTTCAGTTCAGACAGATGACAGCATTTTATTATCTCTTGCATGGTATCCAGGGGAACCTCAGAAGCTCCCTAGCAACAATATAGCAGGAAAAGGAAGTGTCTTAATCCCTGGAGCTACTGTGTTTGTGCAGAGCTATTGGCCCGTTGGCCCTATCTGTCCTGGTTGTAATGGTATGGAGAGCTGCTACCTCCTTCCACAATACTGCCAGGCAGCAAAAATGGCAAAGGCAGCAATTTCTGGAACTGAGACAGAGGAAAAGGAGCATACATCGTCTAAGGAACTACGTGGTCAACCCATGAGAAAGGAAATACTTCTCTGGTTGTTAACTGAGATGCATGGCCAGTCTGTGTATTTTATAGAATAAAGCTGTTGTGATTTATATGCTACCCCTGCTCTCCTAAAAATCCACCTTTTCAAGTTCCTTTCCTCCTCTTTTATCTCCATTTAAACATCACTTTAGCCATATCTAATGTTTCCTTGTTTCTGAAGATAACATATGTGATCCTGCCATTGCTCCTCTTACTGCTCTGCTGTAAGTGGATCGTGACAAAACAAGAAATCCTTGTTCCCTCAGGACTGGCTTTATAGAGGATCCCAAATTTCCTTGCTGGTAAGGCTCTCCTTAGGCTGTCAAAGGCTTAAAGTAGTCCTCTAAAATAAGAAGATACTAAGATCCTCTAGGAGCTGGGAGACCACTGACACTGGAGACAAATGGCTCCATGTCAAAATGTCACCTTACAAAATTGATTTCAGATTTTTAATTTTGAAATTGTGTTCAGACATGTCTCCCCTTTATTATATATGGCATCAGTGTGCCTTTAACTTCCTCTGCATTTGAGACTTGTTCACCTGTTGTTATTCCCCTGAAGGGCACCAAGACAGGGTGAATTTTGCATGAGATCAACTTTGGCAAAAGGCAGTACCTGAGGGCTGGTGTGTCCCTCCAGTTCTTCCAGCCCTCTGCTTTGTTCCACTTGGCTAAGCTGATGCATAAATCTCTGTAACCAAAATGGAGCTGTTAAAAAAAAACCCAAATCCCTCACTCTTTCATCATAAAATCTTGGAAAAAAACCTACTATATTGCTCTGTTATCTCCATATGTAAGCTTTGTTCTTGGCAGGCACAGGTGCATCTATTTCCAGAGAGGGGATCACTAGGAAAAAGCTCATAGTTGGTCTCAGGTGTCCATGGGACTGGTAGTTCCCTTCTGTGGCTCACCAGGGTGCAATTTCCAGGCACTATGTTAAGGTAGGTGCTGCAGACACCTGGAACAGAGTGTGCCTTTCTGGCTGGGAACACATGAAGCATTTTGTCTAAAACATTGTGTTATTTCCCTAGATTGTTTGGGTGATTGGAAAGGGATGGAGTGTTCTTTCCCTGTGGCATACATTGCTTTCCCCTGCCTGGACATGAAATGTTTTCCTCACTAAAGGAAATGTGGACATGGCTGTTCAATTTTGCTGTACTCTAGAGTACTCTGAGTAGAGGGGAATAACATTTGCTTCACCACTGATGCACATTGCACTGCAGACACCTTGCCATGGTGTATCTCTCCTCTGTTCAACTCTGCCATGGATACCTGTATATTATCACACTTTCAACATCAGCAAGGTATAATTTTGCCAGCTTCATAGCCATTCACTATCTCCTCTCCTTGGTCATTTGGAGATGAATCTGTGTCCTCACCACCCAGTTTGGTGCTATTGCAGCATTTCTAGCCATGATGAGCTGAGCAGAACTTGGGCTGATGATTCATTACTGGAAGAGTGCTGAGCATACAAATGAGAGGGTACAATCAGCAGTGAGGCTCGCTTTGCATATTTCTGCTCTGCTTTGTTTCACCAGTAGGAACATTTCTCAGACCAGCCTGCAATCCTCTGCAGACCTGATGGCAGCCTCCCTAGTGATGTAGCACTGTAGAAACTCCTCTGACAGGCACAGGCAGTGAAAGGAACCCTGCACTTACTGAATGTCAAGTGCTGCTGGCACGCACCTATGCTAAGCTCCTCCTTTCCTGGTGGCCTCTATCAGTGTGTTTTGTTAGTCACGCAAGTGAGGAGTTCAAACAAAGACTGAAAGATAAATAATGGACATATGCATGTCACTGCCTGCCTCATATAAATCAGTGTGCAATGATGAACCATTATTATTTGTGTGCTTCTAGCTACTTGTAGATGGCCACAATCCAGATTAGATGCTCTCTGTGCCAGTACATCTGATTGTCAATAAGAAGCAGCTGGACTCAGCTGAAGCAAAAGATTTTCCTGCATATGACAGAAGAGTGTTGCTAAAGTTGGCTGACTCCCGAGCTGTGTAGGATATATTCCAACAATAATGTTGTGGGATTTTTTTTGCTAAACACTTTCCTGCTTTTTTCTGAAGAAATGTATTCAGAATTTCCCATCATGCATTTTGCAAAGCTGACAGTCAGCACTTTATGTGTTCTTTTCTCCTTCTGGTGATTCGAGGTAGGGTTTTTGTGTAATTCTATTGACTGTAGTGATTTTATTTCCATTTGTCTGCATCAAAGTGGTGAGAATCAGGACCTGACATTTACTCCCTGGTGGCTGAGAGGCAGGTGGAGGTGGTAGGTTATAAGCATCAGTAAAGAACACAAAAGGATTAAGATGCCAGCCCTGTTAAAGAAAAATCTCCTGTTAATGCTTTGGTGGTCAGCAGAAACTCATAGTTCACTGAAACCAGTAAGTGTGGTGTGGTAGTCTAAGAGCTCACCCATTTCCATGCACACATTTGAGTGTATGAGCCCTGAAGGCAGCTCTGGGGTCCCAGTGCAGAAAGGATATTGACCTGCTGGAGCAAATCCAGAGGAGGCCACCAAGATGATCAGAGGAATGAAACATCTCTCCTATGAGGAAAAGCTGAGAGAATTGGGATTTTTCAGCCTGGAGAAGAGGCAGCTTCAGAGTGATCTAATGTGGCCTTTCGGTGACTGAAGGGAGCCTAAAAGAAAGAAGAGGAGAGATTTTTCCAAGAACATATAGTGACAGGGCACGGAGAAATTACTTCTAACTGAAAAATAGCAGGTTTAGGTTAGACATAAGGAACAATTCTTTACTGTAAGGGCGGTAAGGCACTGAAACAGAGAAGCTGTGGCTGCCAGATGCCTCAAAGTGTTCAAAGCCAGATTGGATAGAGCTCTGAGCATCCTGGTCTAGTGATAGGTCTCCCTGTCCATGGCAGGGGTGTTGGAAGTAGTTGGTCTTTAAGGTCCCGTCCAACCCAGGCCATTCCATGATTTTGTGATTCTCTGACTTTTGATCTCTCTGGGGAAGGAGAGGAGCTGGACTGTTACAATGCCTCCCAGGTGCCAAAATGGCCTGTTGTCTCTTTGCATTAGAGTTATTTGTGATGAGGTTGTAGTGGTATTTCTGGGTTGAAGTGGGTAAATGTTTGTTCTGATGATGCACTCTGATGCCCATCTCCTCTGAGCAATACAGTTATTCATAGAAGTGAGGAAATTTAGCATGCAATAGCTCAGGAAACTCACTCTTTCCTATTTGGAGCCCTAATTAGAGCAATTAATCACTGCTGCTTCTGCCATCTAAGCTTTCAGGCTAGAATATATTGTCCTCTCTTGTCAGAGCAGAAATGTAAAAATGGTTTCCCTTTACCTGACACTTTGCCAGTACAGCCTTTATCAGTGTCTGTCTCCTACCAGCTTCTATCTTTCCTGAGGGCTGGAGCTGAAAATGCAAAGAACAAAATGATGTGACTGTTCCAAAAGAAAGAAGAGGTGTGAAATTTTAAGAGATTAGCTTCTACTCTGTTTACGTGGGTTTTAGCTGGATGTCTCCATTTGCATTACCTTTCCTGGGAATTTCTTTTGGGTTTCCATATTGCTGTAACAAGGTGACCATTTTGGGGGGGAATACCCTAACATTTCCACTGTAAACAAGAGTTTTCTTTCCACTTAATGGAACCGAAACTTCCCCTCACAAAATCTCTACCCATTGCAGTTCTCCAGGTATGTGCCCAGGAGAGGGCAGGATGAGGATTAGGTTGCTTATGTGTGTTTTAACTCCATATCTGCCCCTTGGCTGGTCCATATTCAATATATATATCAATATTCAATTTAACTGGTTAAATGTGATTGTCATTCTGCTCCCCCTGCTTCCCCATGTATCAATGTGCATCAGGTGATAAGCTGCAGGGGCTGGGGATCACAGGACAGCAGCCTGGCCCTCTATCTCAAACTACATGACCCTCTAAGTTAGGGAGATCAGGGCTTTGGCCTCTCTTCTGTGTGTTCTTGTGACAATGACTCCTCCTTCAGGAAAGAAAGGCATTTCTTTTGGCACCTGACCTGGTGTGCTGCACCCTTGAGTGCACCGAGGGTCTCGGCTGCTGAGGATGTCAGGGGTGTCAGCAGCATAAACTGAGAAGACCTGAACAGTACTCTGCTTGCTTTTTTTCCTGAGAAAAACTGTGGTGGAATCTTTCTGTCCACAGACTTGCAGATACCACTGGGGCCCCCAAGGGAGTGTGATGGGGGAAGAGTCAGGTGTGGCTCCATGATGCTGGCAGTGCTTGCACTTCTGCTGAGATTCAGAGCCTGAGCAGCGGAGCTCTGGTGTTCTGCTGCAGTGCCGAACAGAATGGATGAGCTTGGCTCTGCAGTGGCAGTAGGGAAGATGAAGATGGCCATCTGTCCACAGCCATACACATTTTTCACACACACACACACACACACACACACACACACACACACACACACAGAGCATCACCTGCATGAAAAGTCCCAACATGTAACTGTGAACTCAGAAAGTCCTGGATTGCAAGTCTAGTCTAGTCTTGTATAGAAGTTTTTAGAGACTTGCAGCATTTCCAGCTGAAGTTGAAATTCATGGTCTTGTTAGCCTTTGCTAACATTATGAATGGTCTGACAGTAGCATTGTGAAATATCAATTTTCTTTTGGTGTACTTTCTGCTGCCTCCTTATCAGTCAGCTTCAATGCCTCTTACAATGAAGCAATTCTCTGAATCTGAGATGTTAACACTAATGTTTGTCTTTTTGCTGCCCTTGATGAAAAATTAATGAACCATGAATGAATCAACACTTCTTCCCTGTTTATGCTTTTTTCCTTTTCATGCTTGGATGCCAAGTTGCATTTACTGAAACACGGGAACAGTTGCTTTTTGACTTCTCAGATAAATCCATCCAGGAAAACTTCCAACCAGTTCCTCATTCTTGGACCTCTAGATCTTGCAGACCTTAAGCAGACAAGAATTGCCACAGCCCTTCAGTGAAGGATAGCCCAGAGCAGCTCATAGCTCTTGTAATGTGCCAAATATCATTTGTTGCTCACTTCTATTTATTGCCCCACAAGCTGATTGAGTAACTCAGTACACCATTAGCAGGCTCTCCCCATAAGCAAAGAGGTAACAGACAGTGTGCACTTGGCATTCCTGAGCTAATCCTTTGGAGAAGTTGCTAGAGGAAGCAGAGGATATTGAATATTGAGCCCAAGACACAACCTAACATCTCTGTTGTGAACATCTGCAATTGGACCTCTTACTGTTTTTGGAGGGGGAGAGAGAGGCTACCAATAAAGACATTTAGTTCTTTTCTCATTCCACTGGACTTTAACAACTTCCTTTAGCAGAAATGACCCAGAAGCAACTCCACAAATGCAGCCAAGCTCTGGCTGCACCCAGGACCCCTGCATAACAAGTCTGGAACTTGGCACTGTGAGAGCAATCTGCTTTCCCCATTGTTGTAACACAGAAGAGCATCTCACCTGGGCTGCACGTGTCCCATCTCACCCACTCTCGACACATCACAGCACGGTGCCACAGCACTCTGACTCCCAGGGGCCAGGAGCTCCCTGCATGTATCCAGGTCCTGGATCAGTGTGTCACAAGAGACAAATGCTTGTTCCCACTGACAAGACAAGCTCCATTGCTTAAGGGAACATGAAGCTCAATGCAGTAAACAATGGTCCAGGTAAACCTGGATGATGATGGTGCCTTTCAATACATTTCTAGTAGCTCTCTAACGACTTCACTGATAAGGAAGTCTCTGTGCTAGCCAAATGCATTTCTATGCAGCTATCATCTCCCAGTTTGTTGTGAGAAGCACCCTTATGTTCCATTCAGAATAACAAACCATATTTCTTAGCAACAGTTTCGAGAAGAGCCGTATCAGAATTTCTTTCTTTTTGATTTAGAGCAAAAGATGAATCAGAAAGCAGACTATGATTTTTTTCTTCAATTTTCAGTCTTATTTTGGAGGTAGCAATTTTTTCAATTCTAGTAATTTTCAGTGCCCAGGTCAGGAGGATATGCTACTGAAATTAACACAACTTTTGATTACACATCAAAAGGTTTTACTACAGATTAAACAGTTTTCAACACTTACATTTCCATTTCCTATTTTCCTAGGTGTCTAATTTAGACAATCTGCATACACCAGTAGCTGCTGTGTCATTCAGGAAATGGTAAATATTCCAAAATGCAAGGAAATAGAAATTTCTCAGTGGCTGTTTCCTTTCCAGTGAAAGTATGAGCTTCTTTTGGTAAGACTTCTCCATGTTTCTAGGAGCCATTGGACCTAGACACATCAAGATCAGCCTCTACTCAGATCCACCACTGACAATCCCTTAGGCATACATTTTAGTAATGAATGGATGGCAGCTTCATAGACCTTGAGACTGTACATACCTCATCCAAAATCCATAACTGTCTGATTGCCTGTAACTTCCTTTTTTGTATCACAACTTTGTGCTGTTGCCTCCTTCCTTTGTGAGGAAATGCCAGAATTTGAAACTTGTCAAGTAAGGCCTCATCTGCACCATGTGTCAAATTCCTTATATGACCTCTACAGGAATTGGTGGCACTCAGTAATTTGTAGGACAGCTCTACTTAATCTCCCTAAATTTAATAATTTAAATGCCTGGAGATTTCACTGAGTATTTTTGTGAGATGAGCTTTCATTTAAAATGTAGAACCTGGGAGAAAAAGCAAATTCTGAAAGAACCTTCTCTAAACCTAAGTATTAGGTTTCCAAAAATATAAACCCTGAAAAATAATCCTTTTAGATATTATAGGTATTCTTCCATTCTCAAATCTTAATATAAAACCAATGAATGCTTTGGAACGTTTAGTCCTCTGAACCCATTAAGAGGATCATGATAAGCTTTCTCTCCTCCCACACTTCACTTTATCCTCTGCTAACAATGGCCACAGAGGAGACAAACTGGTAAGGATGCTTGAGGTATTTAGTAGGTGTTTAAATCCTACCTGCTGAAGTGAAACAAATGATTCATTTGCAAAGACCATGAAATGAATTTCCCCATCAGACAGACCTGTGCCAGAAGTAATCCATAAGTGAAACCCTGGGAACTTCTGCTAAGTTGTTCTGCCATGGGAATACATCTACACTTGACTTTTCTGTGTTCTGGTCATGAGTCAGTACGTGTTTTTCACTAGAAGTGTTTCCTTCCAGAAAGCTTAAGGAGGTCTTCCAGATATCTAAAATTCCACAACCAAAGTAGTGGCAAACTGCAATGTCATCTCCACTCCTGCCTCAAGGTAAATTCACTGAAGTTTCAGGCATTGGATCTGAAAAAGGAATGAAACAGGACAGCAGGACTTTCTCCTGTAAAGGAAAAACACCTGAGAGAGTCTTTTGGCTTCTTAGATGAATTGGTCTTCAACTACAGACAATCTAGGCTGACATCAGGGAGACACAGCCATAAACTTCAACTGAACTTCCCCATGGTGCCCGAACACTGGCTAGAAAGTGCATAGCACACCTGGCCAATAAAAAGTGAGGCAGTTACTTGAATCATATTTTTAGGAGAGCAATTTGAGGATTTCACTCTTCAAAAGCTATGCAAGGGAAGAATTTCAGAACTGGTAGTGTAAGAATGAGAACACGATGTACTCAACTTAAAAGCTCAGATTGCTTCTAGTTATTTAGTTTGGGCAGTGCCTCCTTTGGAGCAGGAAACACTGTAGGCTGAATTGTTGCAACAGGTAATTGAAGATTTCCCCCCAGCACTCCATTAGCCTGTAAACTGTTATTAGATAAACTGTTGCTGATTCTGGAACATACAACAGCCCTAGTCCCATGCCATTAACTACTGAGAGATAATTAAGAAATTTAAAAACTGGACAGTGATCATGACAAATTTGAGTCTTACCCTTATGCATTTTAATTGGAAATATGTGCCTGTATTAGAGGTAACTCTAGCACATGTATAGAGTTCCATCATACAAAATGAACATATTTTTACCAGCAGAATTTATCCAAAATATTTGAACATCTTGTAACTGAGAAATACCTGACTTATGGAAACAGACTCAACTTCATGGTAAAACCTGGAATTTTATACCACGGTTCCACTTGTAGGAGTTGTAAGTACCTGAAAACCAAGTTTTTGTAATGAAAATGGTAATTAAATACTAGTTTCAGTTATTATTACTATTAGACATCCACCTAAGACAAAAAAGAATATGAAATGAAGAGCATTAGGCTTTTCTTATAGGATATGCTGTGCTTTAAAACTTATTTTATTGATCCTAAAGTTACAAGATCAATTACTGACATTTTCTTGAGGATCAATCTTGGATTAAATGGCAAAATGAAGAAAAGGTTTTCATATGTACTATATCCAAAAGCAGAAACAGATTGCCATTCTCATGTGAACATTCAGAAACCTTTTCTGATTATTAAACAGTATGTCTGAAATATATCTAAGTTATACCAGCCGCCATAGCACTTTTTGGTGAACCAAAAAAGTCCTACAGTGAAATCAAACTTTGAGTAAAATCTGTACTACTTTGATACAATTTCCCTCTAAATTATTTTTTCCTGTTTTTAGATTAATGTATATACTGTCTGTCAATTACAATGCAAAGTATAGGTAAGGTTTAAGCAAGGATGTTGGAGTGTGAAAATAATTCATGTGAATTGCTAATAGGCTGGTGGGAATAAATTTTTTCCACATGAAGGTAAATCCTGTCTCATCAAAGACAGCAGACTTGATTTTCCACTGTTTCAGACCTTGACTAGCCACTATTACCTGCAGAAGGAACACAAAAGCTGAGAGCAGCCTGCTACTAAATCAGTACTTGACTGTGACCAAAACAGTAGTATTGAACCTGTTCTTCCCTCCCTTCAAACAGATGTGAGTAAAGCTGGAAGCAAATTAAAACAATAAGCCATGAGGCAAAAAGAAGTCTTGTCATTACTTCAGGTAGGCAAAATGGAGATTTGATAGCACACACGTTTCTCTTCCCTTCTCCCTGGTTTTGCCACTTAAGGCAGAAGCCTTGCAGTTATCACCCTTCGGTGACAGGAATTGATCAGGGTTGCATTCACCTTGACATTCCTGTGATGGAGAATGGGAAATAAAGGGACAGTATGAGTCCTCTCAGGTAATTAACCTAAGCTCCAATGCTTCCCACACCAGCCTATTTTCAATTTTGGCACCGTATCGTTTATACACTCTAACATTATTGCTCAGAAGATAGAGTGATGACTCAGGTTTACTAAAAACAGCTTCACAATGCTGCAATCATGCCTGTGAAGCTTCATCTCATATCCTGTACTTGTAAGTTTCTTCTCATAAATTTGTGTGGTGTTTCGTGTTTTGTCAGAAAAGTTAGTCACCAGACACCTGAAACACTGATATACCATCTTTAATAATACATGGCTTGTTTGGTCAATTTGCCTGCCAATTTCTTTTCCTGCTTTTAAAAACGTGTAACACCATAGGTGACCTCCGTTAATACTGCTATCCATAGAAATCACAAATAACTGAGAAATGATATGCCACTGCTGCATCCTGTCATGCCAGAAGATCGAGATTACTTTGAAGATTATTTAGAGTAGGTGTTACATATCATTTGTGCCCAGATCCACTGAAGTCAATGAAACAACGCCTACTGGCTTCTGTGGGAGTCTGACTTGGACATTATTCTGGCAATCTGTCCACCACTAAATTAAACTATTCCAGGGATAAAAGCCCAAATGAAGAAAAGTAGAAATTTGGGAACTAAAACTGAGCTGCAAATAAATATTCTAATTAAATGGCATCCTGAAAAGACTTAAATAAAACACAAACACACTTACACAGGCATGTACACACACACACACAAAAAAAAAAAGTTATGACTTTAACAATCTTAAAAATCCATAGTCTAAAATTGTTTACATTTAAACAATTGAGCATAATAGGTAGCTTTCTTGACTTTCCATTTATTTCCCTGAGCACTGATCTTTGGAACATCTGGAGTTTCAGAATTGTCTAGTTCATAATTTCTAAAATAACTATCTTAAGTAAAATGCTGTCTTTTTATGACAAAAAATCAATTCCTTAGGTAAAACTAGGATACAACTTCCATGAACTACAATGTATGTAGCCAATTTAAAAAAAGCCAACAACTATTATCACGCATCTGCATCTGTATTTAGGCACCTAGCTGGTTTGTCTGTTTTTCAAAATCACTCTGCAGTCTAGCAGTTCCCATTTAATTCAGTATCAGGTACTATGCTGTCTCAAAAACTCATTCAATTGGAGACCTACATAAGAATTTAGTTTCCCTGCTTTATTTACTCCTTTTGTAAAATCTCATTCATATGAGCCATAAAGTATGCTATGGAATTGGTCTTGTGCCTAAATCAATATTACAGGCAAAGATTACTGGACTTGTCACTTTCCCATAAGGGGTTAAGAAGGTGCATCTGCAGAGAGGCAGCATAAAACCAGTCTTCAGTACTAAAATGGGACCTAGCTAGGGCATATGTTTTAGACTGGCATTCCACACCAGGAAATCTGCTGGCCAAAAGGAGCTCTATTTTAAATTTCTGCTATTTAGAACTACTTGACAAATTGGCAACTGCTGCTTTTCACTCTCTTCTCTAGACTAGAGCTTTAAATGTGAGCTTCACAGACATCAGTTTGCAACTTTAAGACTTTTCAGGCATTCTGCATTTTAGATTATACAAAGTGCGCAAGTCAAAACATTTTAGAAAACAACAGTGCAGAGGTTTTTTTGAATATTTTAGAATCAAATCTCTCTCTCTCCAGTTCTAAGGCTGCAAATTACGTCAGCCTCTCTGCAGCTAAAAAGTTCAAAATAATTTTCCATGAACCACAGAAATAGACTGTAACTTTGCATACTCTTAACTCTCTCTCCACTCTATCTCCCCTCCTCTTCCACCTTCCCCCTGCCCCCCCAGCCCCTGGGTAGCTGATACACTGGCATTATGCAGCAGGCTCCAAACAAAGGATTAACAAAAAGGTTATTTTGCAATACCTCATTTCATATACCTTCATATGCCTTAACTGGAGGAGGGGGTATTGAACCAAATGCAAGCAGGAGAGTTGCTATTTGGTTGCTCATGCAACATGAAATCAAGCCTTTGTCTGTTCTCAAATGATGTTATAAAATATGCCACATCTGATTCTCTTTAATTAGCACTTTTTTTATGCTATCTGGTACTGGCATTCCACAGCAGAATCCAAGAAGGAGGATTTAGCACTTCTTCTCTTTGCAGAAACCCTTTTTAATACCTCTAAGTTCACGAAGAGTTAACAGCATACGATCCCATCACTTTCCCCCTCCCCCTTTTCAGAAATTAGACTGGCCTTTCTTTAAATAAACAAACAAAACAAACAAACAAACAAAATCTTTGCTTTAAAATAGGAGTATAAATACTGTTTTGAAAACACATTTGGAAGATGTCTTCCAGGATGATTTATATATATATTTTTTATCCTTTAAAACTGTGACTACTGCACCAGTTAAGGCTGTTTACAATATATATATTTTTCAAATAAAACTTTTAATATTCAAGCTTACCAGATTGATGAATTGTAACAGGTAAAATGGAACTCTTTACAAGGTAAACCATGTAGTTGTACAAAATAGAATTATACCCTTCACCTGTGCAAAACAAAAAGAAATCCTGCCTTGCATTAAAAACACAGAACCTGTTTACAAAAAGGAATGTGTACTACATTTGGACTTCCTTTTTAACTGCCATATCCTAGCAACATCTCAGTTATTTTAGTAAAGGAACTAATCATCAATTTTAAACTGCAGTGAATTTACCAAACATTTTCACTATAGACTTCTGAAAGCTTTTACAGTAAGAAGTTATCAACAAAAGCAGGCACGTTAGTGTACAAAAACGTTGTTGATTTTTTTCCTGTTTCTTTTTCAAAGTGCAGGTTTTTCTCAATGTGCATCTTACAAGACCAACGAATGTTTTAACTCACTAAATCTTAAAACAGAACTCAATTCTCCCAAGGAGTAGTGTAAACGTTAAAGATCCCCAATACACCTCTAGTAAACGTGACACAAATGTCTCTGCGTTGTTTAGAAATTTAGCTCTTTTGAGAGGTAAAGAAGCTTCATGACACCTTTTCCTTACACTGGCTGGTTATCATAAATGGGTAACTCTGGACTGCTAAAGCTGGAGACTGATGAATCACTTGAAGGGAACTAAACTTGGCTACAGAGGAGAGGCGACGGGAGGAACCAACCCTTAGGCGTTTCTTGCGCAGCCTTCGGAAAATTCAGCCGCCGGCGGACGAAGGGTCGGTGTGGGGGAGGGAAGGGGGGGAAGGAAGAGGAGAGCAGGGAGGAAGGGAAAAGAAGCTTCCGCAGAGCCAGAGGCACGGCGGCACGCCGCCCGTGTCCCGCTGCGCCCGCGACGGCGGGACCATCCCGTCGGTGGTGCGAGAACTGTCCCCGAGCCCCGCGGCTGCGAAGCGCTGGCTGCCCCGCTCCCGGCTGTCACGGCGATCCGGGGGCCGGGCGGGGAGCCGGGCGTTCCGGCGGCGGTCGGCGCTAAGTGCCGTGAGCGCAGGGCTCGCCGGGGTAGATCTCCTCGTAGGCGGGGGGGTGCTCGCTGGGCAGAGGGTAGCAGTAGGGATAGGAGGCGTTGAGCTCGGGGTCCATGGGCGAGTAGCCGGGCAGCTCGACGGAGGGATGTCCGCCACAGTGCACCTCCACGCCAGCCTCGTCGAAGACGTGGAAGACGCCCACGTTGATGTAGGAGACGGCCTGGAAGGGGCAATCCCCGGGGCTGAGCTCGGGCTCGCCGCCGGAGAAGAGGGAGCCCTGGCTGTGGCGCGGCGCCCGCCTCCCACCGCCGCCGCCCCTCCGCCGCCGCCGCCGCCCGCCCGCCGCCGCCGTCGCCGCCGGGGCCGCTCGCCGCCGCCGCCGCCTCCGTCCGCGCTGCTGCGCGGCCTTGTAGTTCTTGACAAGAAGCAGGTTAAGCAGGCCCAGGAGGCACTCCAGCGCGTTGAAAACGGTGGAGAGCACCAAGCCTTGCTGGTAGTCCCGCAGCTTCTGGCAGCGGAGCGCCGCAGCGGTGCCGTCGGGGGCCGCGGGTCCGCTCCGCGGGCGGGCCGCGCCGCCGGGCTGCAGCAGGCAATAATGCGAGTACTTCCTCTCCACCAGCGACACGGTGTCGCCGTCGATGACGGCGCCGGCGAAGGCGCTCAGCACGCCCAGCATGAACACCAGCACCCCCAGAAGCAGGAAGTTCTGCCGCCCCCCGGGCGACGCCTTCTCCACCGGCCCCGACGGCGCGGCCGCCGCCTCCGCCCCGCCGGGGCCGCCGCTCGCAGGGTCCGGGTCGCCGGCGGGGGCCAAAGCAGAGGCCGGTGCCGGTCCTGGGGCCGGTGCCGGAGCCGGCGCCACGGGCGCCTCGTCGGGCGGGCGACAGCAGAGCAGCGCAGCAGCGAGCAGCGAGAGGCCGGCGGCCAGCAGCAGCCCCGAGTAGAAGGCGCCGGCGGCGGTGCCCAGTCGGAAGGGCTCGCCCTTGAGCTCGGAGCCCAGCGAGAAGCACTTGAGGCCCACGGCGGCGGCGCTGAGGGCGCAGGCGAGCAGGAGGCAGCTGGAGAGCGCGGCGCAGGCTCCCCGCACGCTCCACTTCATCCTCCGCGCCGCCGCCGCCGCCGCCGCCCCGCCGTCCGCCTCATCCTCCTCCCGCGGCCCCCCCCGGCCCCGCGGCGGCGGCGGCGCGGCGCGGCGCGGCCATGCGAGCGCGGCGCTCCCCGACGGGGCGGCTGCGCTCCGCTCCGCTCCGCACGGCAGGCAGCTGCCGGCCGCAGTGAGCCGGGCGCGGCGAGCGCGCAACGCTCCCCCCACCGCCTCCCGGTCGCCGCCGCCTCCTCGTCCCCGCCCGCCCTCTCTTATCGCGGCGGCTGCGGGGAGGCGATTAATTATGGATGGAAGCCGCGGCGGGCGGGGGGACGGAGGGGGCGGCCCACCGGGCCGTCGCGGGTGGCGGAGGGAGAGTGCGACCCCCGGTGAGGCCGGGGGCGGTGGAGCTGCCCAGCCCGCCCTCCCACCCCCGTGGCGCGGGGGGGCCGCACGTCCCCCTCCGGCCGGCCCCGCACCGCGGAGCGCTTCTCGGGACGCGCGGCTCGGGCAGGGGGTGGCGGGGGTTTGAACACCCCCGCAGGTTCCGTTGCCGAGGACTTGCTGGTTGTCTCCGTGTTCCTGCCTTCTCTCCCTCTCTTAATTTTATTTATTTATTTCTTAGCTCTTGCGGTCGCCAGGAGGCCGGCGAGCCGCCGTGCATCGCTGTGACCGCGTTGCGGTCTGTCGGCCGCTCTGATGCAGAGAGCAAGTGGACTGAGCCCCCCACACCGCGCTGCCCGGCGCAGGTCCTCCGTGCCGGCGGGGGCGGCCGTCCCCAGCCCTCTTTGTTTCGTGCACCGCCGGTGAACCCCTGTGGGATTGCACCCAGTGGGCGGCGGGGCTCGAGGGACGAATGGCCACCACAGCACCCTCGGGACGCCCCGTCTGGGAGCGCCTGCAGCGCCGGGGGTGGAAGCCTGGTCCGGGGTGGTGCCGCCCAGTTGCCCCGGTGGATGGTGCCCCGGCGACTCCTCGGGGAGCACCTGCAGTGCCCTTGTGAAGGAGAGGCTGGAATCTTAGCCTCGGAGCGGGCAAGTCCGGCAAGGGGTTCTTGAGGAAGGCTCTTCTTTGCCAGTCCCTTTTTCTTCCGGGAAGCTGTAGCCTTTCAGCTCCCCCATTTTCCCTATCTGCTGTGCGCACGCCAGCCTTGCTGGGTATTTTTAGCCGGCGCCGCTGATTAGCATTCAGGGGAGCAAGCGAGAGAGAAAAAGCAGTTTTCCAAATCGTTTTCTCTTCCAGCAGTGCAAGTGCACCTGTTGGTGGCAGGAGGGGTGTGTGTGGCGTTACCCGGTGTTTAGCTTTCTGCAGAGATACGGTGTTTAGCTTTCTGCAGAGATTTTCCCTCTGTCTCGTCGGGGTAGGCCCTCTCGGCACCTCCCTGAGGAGCAACAGCACCCAGGGATGATCTTCAGGTGTCTGGAAAAGAACTCACCCCATCACTCTTAAAACGGGAATGCATAGAGGACACACAGGATTTTATAAATTGCAGTATGTACCTCTTGAGATCTCTCTTGAGCATCAAAATATTGCTTCAGAAAGCACATGTAAACTCTCAAAACAGCTGTTAATCCAGAGAATCCTGGTAGACACACTCTGTGTGGAGGATGAGGAGATGTAGTTAGTGGGGAGTAAACACTTAATGAACTATATATGTGTAGAATGGGCAAAGTGCCTTACTCCCTGACACACAACATAAACTTACATGTTGAGGAAGTGTGTGATTTGTATAACTTGATTGTCAAGACCATAAAAAAATGAAATTTTTTTTGTGAATGGTGAGAAGATTAATTTACAATAAATACAAAATTAAGAAAAGTTCTAAGCCTTTATGCATCAATTTATTAATCAGCCTTTAACCTACAATGGTTAGAGTAGAAAAAGCAAACTTTCCATTGGCAGCAAATTGTTCTTTTTGTACAAAGCGTTCATCTTGATGTTCCTTTCCATCTAGTTTTGGCAACTGCCAGAAGTAGTCAGCAAGGCTTCTCCAGCATGGTTTTTCAGGTGTTCCTACCAGCTGTTTCTGGTGTTCAGTGTTCCTCATCTTGAATGTCATTTTCTAAAGAAAGGAGCTTTTCCTCCCTGTGTTTGTGATAGGAGAGTGATCTTTGATTGCATCCCACAAAGCTGTGCGTTGTGAGAGGCCAGGCTAACACACAAAGTTAATAGTGTAATTAATAATTCTGCTGTACCTTTTTATGGAGCGGGAATAAAAGGAGGACTGTTAACCTTTTCCAGGCCTTATCTGCTTGTCACCAAAACACCTCTTTGTCTTCCAAGCACCACGTTCAATATGCAAAGCCAGAAGTTTCACTGCCAGCATGTTTCACCTCATGTTATTTATTCATAAACTCCCTGTGTTTCGCTGCCACTCTGAATTAGCCCAGTTTTTCACCAGGTTATTTACAGCTTTGCACTGTGACACATTTTCAGTAACAGGATAGTTTTTAAACACACACTTACACATGCACACAGAGTGTGGTCATTAGCTTATCCTGCATATTGAAGGTCAGCTTCTTTGGATAACAGGTCTAAAAGCATTGTAATGATGTTGGTACATAAATAAAAATAGATATAAGACTCTATAAAACATCTATATACTTATACTGAATGATTTGTTGATGACTGAATTGGCCTGTAAAAAGAAGGGCTGCTGCAAATGAAGGCCACTGAAGAGTTCTCTGGACCCCAAAGGGTAATGCTCATCACCTCAGTCCTAGCTAGTCGCCCCTTCCAGTACAGTTAGGATGCCTTTTTGCATGTTCGTAGCTGATCTGTGTGTGTCGAATTCCTCAACCAGGTCTGCCTGCTGAAAAAAAAAAGAGTAGCTATGTGCAACAAAAGATCCGCTTGCAAGCTGCTTGGCCTTGACAGACATCAGTCATTGCAGGTAGTTTTGAGTCCCTGGCAGCTGTTTTATCACTAAACTGTATTAGTCATGCTTTCATTTTCCAAAGTTTATGAGCTGTTTTTCAAGAGTTATTCTGGTGGTCTTTGGAGCAAGTGTAGAAGGTTTTGTAGAATAGCACCAGCCTGGAACATATGTTCCCAGCAGTCTTTTCACAATCATAGTCTGGGCTTTCTGTGTGTTGCAGTGGTAGTCATTTATGGCCAGTTCTTGTCTCCAAAGAATGGTAGGAGATCTTTGGTTCGAAGTTTGATTGGCTCACAAAGGAGCTGAGGGAGCTCTGCTTGTTGGGTTTGGTGCCTTGCTGGGAGTGGTTACTGCCATGACCAACGGGACGGGCTTGCTTTGCTTACTGCGCATGGAACTGGATGTTTTCAGTAATGTGCAGATCAGCCTCTTGACTTTTTGTGGTGACTCAGTGGCACAAAGGACAACAGAGCAATTAATTATTTGCACTCTAGGCTTGAAGCTAAAATGTGTGCTTGAAAGATCTTCAGCTTATGCCACCAAAGTGCATTGCATTATATTATTGTCTGCCTCTTCTCCCACACTGTGTTTATGATAAGATATATGTGTTGTTATTTCTGTGCCAGTTTGATAAACGGTTGTCATAGCTTTAACTATTCAGTCATGATGGCTGTGTAACCTACCATAACTTATTCTGTTTCCTGCTACTTTTTCACTTTATTTTTTTCCCCCTGTTTCCATTGGGGACATTATGGACTGTAAAATCTCCTTGCAGAAATTGCTGTACACACAGTTACTAGGAATACATTAGAAATTAGAAATTTGAAATTCTGAAGGTGAAACCCATCATATTTCTTTCTGGTTCTTCTTTCCCATTTACAAGGTCTACCAGCATATTTCTGTGTGCTAGAGGCCTGCTGTTCTCTAATTTTCACAGTACTTTATGGGAAAGACTAATCTCTGCAGGGAATTTATGGAGAACACATGCTAGAAAAGGACCTACATACGGCTAAAAGTCTGGACCTAACTGGTCACTGGGAACTGATGAAAAAACATCTGCAAATGCTACTCCAATGGGTGACATTTCAGAGAGGTTGGGAAGATAATATAAGGATTTAAAATAGAGAAAGCAAAGCCTATGCTAGAAGCTGAACATGTAGGGCTTTCCTGGCAGTTGTTAGTGCTAGGAGTTTTGGAATAAGGGAAGAAATGTTTGAGAAGTTAGGGTTATAAGAACAGCAAGCTGGTTTGCACTCTAAGATCGTGGTGTAGAGGTGTCTCATGAGACCTGCTCAGAGCAGGCATGTCTCTGGGGTTGGACTGGGTTGCTTGGGGCTACTTGATACTATTTGATGCATTACTTAAACAAGGACTTCTTTACTTATGTCACAAAATTGTTGAATTATGGCAAATTTTTGGAAAACTAATGGTTTCCTAACTACTGCTCTAATGGTGGGACCTGGGTGGTATTTTGTTGTGTAGGTTCTAGGAAGCTGTTAAGTTAATCATAAAAGATTGTTGAACACTTTGCCAGCCAAAAGGTGTCTCAAAGTCCTTCACTTTGGTCTATCAGATTATTTTGAAGGGTATTTCTGTTTAGTCTTTCAGTTCAGTATGCATATTTAATATAGTCCCATATCTTTGAGATCAGGCTTAAGGCTTAAGACTGACATATCTCTTAGTTTCTAGTTAGGCCTTCAGCATAGGACCTGAGCAGTGATCATACATCTGTGCTTTGTCTTCTGCTGAACAATGCTAATAAAGACATTAAGAAGTTTGAAAGGTCCATATGGTTTTGTGGCTTAACCCCAGCCAGCCACCAAGCAACATGCAGTCACTGTCTCACTCCACCACTGTTGGGACTGGGGGGAGAACTGGAAGGGCAAAAGGCAGAAAACCTGTGGGTGATATAAAGACCATTTAATGGGGAAAGGAGTAGCTGCACGTACAAGGAAAGAATAATAAGGAATTAATTCACCGATTCCCATGGGAAGGTAGGTGTTCAGGCATGTCCAGAACAACAGGGCCCCATCACACTTGACAGTGACTTGGGAAGACAAACACCATCACTCCAAATGTGTCCCACTCTTCCTCCTTCTTCCCCCCCACTTTAAATGCTGAGCATGATGTGAAATGGTCTGAAATATCCCTTTGGTCAGTTTGAATGATGTGTCCTGGCTGTGTCTCCTCCCAGCCTCCCAGGCACCCTCACCTTCCTCTCCAGCTTGGCAGTATGAAAAGCAGAAAAGGCTTTGGTTCTGTGTAAGACCTGCTCAGCAATAACAAACACATCTCTGTACTATCAACCCTGTGTTCAGGACAAATCTGAAACACAGCCCCATATTTGACACTATGATGAAAATTAACTCTATCCAAGCCATAATCAACACAGCAGGGTTTATTCCAGGTTTAGGGGAAAGGGAGCTAGCTTCCTAATTTGGGAGAAAAGGGTTCCTTAGCTCTGTGTCCTCTAATTTGACACTGTACTCTCCCATCTGTTGGGACAACAAACCTGTTTGCAGGTTAGAGAAATTGGGAGAATTTGGGAGAAAAGGGTTCCTTAGCTCTGTGTCCTCTAATTTGACACTGTACTCTCCCATCTGTTGGGACAACAAACCTGTTTGCATCTGAGGAGAGGATGGACTGTGTGTGCACGAGGTGAGTTGAGATGCATCAGATGCTGCCCACTAATTCAAGAAGGTGTCTTGTCAGTCTCACCTGCCCGGGTCCAGAATTTAGGTACTGGACTTGACACAGAGATCTTGAGAACTCTCTGCTGACACTACTTTGTCTTAGAGGAGACTGTCCTCAAAAGATGCTGTACTTCTGAATTTCTGTGCACCTAGATTGCATTTCATTCAGTAATTGTTTAATATCAGAGGCATAACTTGCTCTTCAAGGAGGGACTAGAAGTCACCTTCTATTGAGTGTTTTACTAAACTTAAGCCTATTGGGGTGCTTTGTTTTTAGCCTAAATAACATTGAATTTTCTACAGAAAGAGATTTCAAGGCAGGGCTGGAGGGGAAAAGAAGGTCCCCACTCCAGCAAGAGTTGTTATGCTGGGAAAGGATACATTAGTATCTTCTTCATATCAGAATAAAAGGGAAACCATTCTCCTACCTGGGGCTGCCTTGTAAGCAAAAGTCCTGCTAGGAAGGTGTAGCTCACTTGCATCATGATTTCTTCCTTTGGCTGGATGTTGAGACAAGGAATAATCTGGGTGGTTCTTGAATGCAGAGAGCATGGTGAGTCTGCCTTCATGTAGATCTACACTGATCTATAGCCTAGGAAGTACCTTCCTGCTGCCTGAGGGCTCAGTGTGGCTGTTGCCTCAATGATGCCGACAGATTTTTGCTTTTGTGGTTGAGCTGTGTTTTCTGCTGTAGCTTGGTAACAAAACTGCTGTCCTAGCTGCCTGTCACAGCTTGTTTCTCCCAGAGGTCTCAGGCCCTAACTCAGCTTTTTGTCTGGTCTTTTCTTAGCTTGTAATTGCAAATGATCCCCATCAAAGTGCATCCTTTTCCATGCCAATGGAGAACACTTGTAGGTGTGTGGGTTGGTGGGCAGTGGGCAGTGAAGCTGATAATGCTGAAGGAGCAGCAGACACACTGTCCTTTTTGCCCATAGCAGCAGCTGCTGGGGGAGGAGTTGACTCTCCATGGACACAGGGTAGCCTTGGACTTTTCTTGATTCCCTGGGACATGGGAGGACTGCTTTTAAGGGGCTGATAAGGGGAAACTTTTGTCAGGGGACATAAACTCTCAGTACTGAGTCTGCAGCACCACTGGAAATAAATTTTAAGGTTAAAAAAGGGTGGAAATTGTTAGCAAATGCTGGTACACCAGGGTCTTCATAAGACCCCTTGTAAGGCTGCTGGTCTTGCACACATCATGTCCGTCATGGCACCCATGAACAATGCCTGGTTTTCTCTAGAATTCTTTGCCTGCCTGTTGGAAGACTGTGCTGAGCCTGACAGCTCTGGTGATTAGAAACTGCCTGTCTCAGTGCTAAGTGTATTTTATGGTCAGCTTGCACACATTTGTTCCGTGCCAACATTGTCCTTTAACTTAAATGGCTCTTCTCCTTCTCTGATGTTTACTCTCTGGATGTATTTATAGACAGCAAACATACTCCCTCTGAGATTTCATTTCGCTAAACAGGCCAGATCTTTTTTTCTTGTTCTTATCCTTTTTTCTTTTTCTTTCCCCCTGCCTCCTGCTTTGTATTAAAAACTCTTTATACTCTGCAGTTTGACTTCATCCCTAAGCACATAACCCGGACAGAATGCTGTATCTTTCATGGTCTTACTAAGGCCATGAATGATGGTATTACAGCTTCCTCATCTCTAGTGGAATGTCCTTTCCCAGTTCTCCTAGAATTTTGATTGCTTTTCACTCAGGTCTTTCCCATAGAAGGTTATTCTTGGACTCAGTGCACCTCATTCTTTGTCCTTCACCCAGCTGCGGGGCTGCCAGCTGGGGACACTGATGACCTTTCCTCCTGTTTGACTGTTTCCCCCGAATTTCTCTTGTTCCCTTAAGGTAACTCACTTTTTTCCTTTCTGATATTTTAAACTCTCTCTCTCTGTTGAAAACTTCATTGTGCCTCTCGCTACTCAAAGAACCTTATTTTTTTCCCCCAGAGTCCTTTGTTATGTAAATCTGCCCCTCTCTCATTTGGAGGTTGGTTTCCAGTTCTCTCTGTCAAATTTTTCTGTCTATTCTATTTTGTTGGTTCCTCATTGAGCCTCTCTTTGCCCTTCTTTCTCAAGTTAGGCTTTCTGCTCATTTCTTCTTGACCATCACAGTTCCTTTCTGCTTAGTTCTGCATTATCTGGGTGCAAGCAGTACCCCACCTCCAATGGGAGTACCTCATTCCTCTAGAGGAAATCTGTCTTTGCTGTATGTTTTCTGCTCTGTGCATTGACCTGAGCTAAAGATCTATGCTGTCCTCTATGTCTTCAGCCATCTTCTCCTTTTCTTTCTTTTCCTCTATCATGGCTGCATGTTCCTATTTGACTTTGAGGTGCATTTGTCAGCGAATCTTTTTTTGCCGGAATGCTGTAAAGGATGCTTAGCATCCCCAATCTTCTCATCTGCTGTTAATGTCTACAAATTTTTAAGGTCTTCCCATCACTGCCATGATTTCAGACTTTTGTTTCTTGTATTCATTTTCAAAAGCATGAAAGAACCTACCACTGCAGTTAGAACTTAATTTCTGTTGCTGGATCCCTTCATTCCTGCCTATTGACTCTTTAAATTACTTACTCAGTTGTCAAGGGAACTTTTTCTTCAGTTGCTATGTCAGAGAATTACAGTTCTTTCCCTAGATCTGATCCTACTGTCTTCATTGTAGGTCTGTGTGGTAAGTGTGTTATCCTTTCCCTCGTTTGATAAGCAGTGATCTTCTCTGATGGCAAAAAACCTTGGACAAAGTTGCAGGTTTCAAAGCTGAAGTGCTGCACAGACAATTCTTTTTCCTTGGCTAGGAAAAGCCCAGATGAAGTCTAGGAGCTGACAGCTTGGGAAAACTGATTAATATGAATCCATTATGTAGTCCAACTTTGTTTTGCAGGAGAAAGAATGGTTTTAGGTTCATGAAACCCATTTCCTATAGGAGTCACAGTGAGTGAGCACTTAAATATAGGAGATGTTGGTACTACATTGCCACAGGCCTCTGTAAGGGGGTCTGAAGTATCTTCTGGCCCTCACCATCTTCCTGGGGCATGAGGAACTAATTTGTCTTGAGCAAGAGCTCAAGGCCCAGCAAGGTAGGATGAAAATCCTGCAAGGACTCAGCTACCTCCTACTCTTTAGTGAGGACATGGTCTGATTCCCCTTTCACCTCATAAGGGTCTTGCTAAATCAGAAGCCTTTGTGTATCCCACCATTACCCTTTTGCAAAACAATTAATTTGTTGATGGGTTTGATTGTTACTTTTTCCCTTCTCTGAAGCTCATCCCAACAACTCTGAGCTGCTTCCTTGGCAGTCCCAGAACAGGGGGCTGTGCTCAAATACATAGTTTTTCTGGTGTAGGACAGCAGGCAGTGTTTTTGTGAGAAAACATTTGGACCTAACCATCAGTTATGTCTTCTTTTGGTAACCTAGAGCAGGAGCAACCCGCTGACAGAGACAAGATAGTATTTCTTGGCCTCTTTGTCCCTGTGATCTGGCAGTGACATTTTGTGTTAGCCTGTGGGGACTGCAGATGCCAGAGTGCCCGTCTGTGATGAGGGTTTGTGCCTGCTGGGTGGTCAGGCCCTTGTGCTCTCTATGGGGTAGGGCTGGAAGGAGGATGGTGATGGGTTTCTTTCAGCAAGCAAGTGTGGGGAGCAAGGGAGTCTAGGGCAGCCCCTGACAAGTACTGTCAGAAGGATTGTGTGAGCAGGTGCTGCTCTTCAACTGTTGTCACTCTGCTTCTGCTTTTGAGCATATCTGTAATGTTCTTTCTTTAAAACTTCATCGTAGTGTTCCCTATTATGTGTGCTGTTTGTAGTTATTAAACATACTTGTTTTGAGATAACTCTCTGCAATATGTTACATACATAATTAGGTATAATTAACTTCAATTAACCATATTAAGCTTTGCAACACTTCTGCTGTATTTTGAAGCTGGCTTATGACTAAGAAATCCACATTTGCAGGTTCAGGTTATACAAACTCATCCATATTCCAGGTGTTCACTTTTCCCTTTCAGTACTATGCCTTTGAATCCAATAATTTGTTGTTCACTTGTCTGCATAATTAACTTGCAGCTTGTAGGACTCTGACTACAGGATCCTCATAGTGCATCATTGGTGGTTTTCACATGGTGCTTCTGGGAGCTGTTGGTCATGACAGCATCTCAGTGCTTATTTACAACTCCTTACCTTGCCAAAGCTGGTTAGATGAGTATGTGCTATGTTTGACAAAGGCCCAAGTGCTACACATGGTGAGTAAGCCTTCCCCTTCCTGATTTAACCACGGAGCCAAATTTTGGCTTTTATTCTTTTTGATGTCTGCTTCTCCCTGTTTTTTCCTTTTAATATGAATTTTGTTGCTGTTGTTGCTCTTGCTGGAAAGTGCTCTGAAGTGTCATGCATTAAGAAGTTGTAAAGAACAGTTGATTGAAAGACAAATGCAGTCTGGCAATAAGAGCAAGATGCAGTTTATGTGTGAGGAGCATGCTGTGGCATCTTATGTCACTCTCTGGTGCCCAGCATCCTGCACCTCCCATGAAGTAAAACTGGCATCTTCCTTTGTAGCTCAGCCCATCATGTGATGGTGGCTCTTGGTGCCTTAGATGCTGGCTGATGCATTTCTTAGCATTTTGCCTCCTGACGAGCAGTTGGAAGCAGTGAGACTGCTAGTGTATGCTGCAAGGTTTGCCCTGTGTCCTGTTCATGGGAAACAGGGAGTGCACACAAAGTGGATGCCAGAAATGCTGACAGTGACAGAAAGAGGTCTCTCTGTTGGCATCCGTGCAAAACCGCTTCTTGACATCTATGAAACAGATCATCACTACCCCATTTTTTAAAGCTGCGTGGCTATTAATTTGCCTCAGGTTATAATCAAGCTGTCACTTATTTTAATGGACCTTGGATCAGACAAGCCTGAGGTTTTTTTGTGGTTTCCATTACAGTGTTAATTAACTTAGCATGCAAATTTAGCTATGAAACTCAGAGATTTCATTTAGTTTTTATAATTTAATTGTGGAAACAAGGCAGTAAATGCAGATGAGAAGATATGTGCAATTAATATTGACCCAGGACAACTCAAATGTCAGACACTTGTCTCTGAAGACTCACTAGGAAATCCAATGTGTTAAATATTGATTTTGTGGTGTGGGGTTTTCAAACAACCTTGGTTCTGGCCTATTCTTCTTGAAGCTGTATCCTTTCTAAAGTCAGGACTGTGTGAAACCTTGATATCTGCAAGTGCAATGCATCCACATAAAGCCAGAAAATACTGTCATTTGGCAATGTTAGTATCAGTGTTACCTCCTGCAACTTTTAATTAAAGACACTGAACTACAAACAGAATTAGCCTCTGTGTGGGTGTGGATATGTGTGTGAGGGCAGCTAGGAGATTGCTTTGTTTTCATAGGTTTTAAAGTTATTTCGTTTAGAGTTGTTGATGAAGAGCTCTTGGAAAAATTGGGGAGTGAACTGATTTTATGGCAGCATTTGGCCAGCCTTTCCCTTGCCTGAAAGAGTCCGTGCAATGGTGGGAAGGAGGGTCCGTTTCCATGCTGACCTTGTCCTGCGCATGACTTGGGGTCTGCAAGGTAGGCTGACTGCCAGAATATAGGCTGATACTAGTCTGTTGAAATCTCCTTCTGGAGAAATGGCTCAAAGACGCCCTGGGATTTGTATTGTAAGGTGCCAAAATGACCATATTGAAGAAATGAGTAACCTGCTGTCATATCTACTGGCAAGATTAGTGGTCACTGGTTTGAGGTAAAACTTTCAGTCTGTCTGGATACTTCCCTGAGGAATGTGTCTTGACAACATATAGGAATGATGCTATTAAAATTGTCCAATAACAGACTAGCAAGTATCTGCTGTGGTTCATTCAGGTAGAGCTGTTCCTGCTGAAGTGCCTCTTTAGCCTGCTTTTCTGAGGCTGACACACTGCTGTGCTTTTCGGTTCTATTTGATATTTCAGCAAATAAAAAGCCTCTGCTCTGCTATGGGCCTGATGTAGATGAAAGACGAATTCTCCTGACCATGGGTGCCCTCAGCCCTCTGAGATGTCCCATCATCTAAGAACCTTCGAAAGGTGCTTATCATAGCACCTCTGGAAATGGTGAGGGAGGGCACAAGATTTTGCTTCTGGTGCAATACTTAAATGTGAATTTTAAAAAATATGTATCTTCCCTACCCATTCACTTCATCTGCTATACAATTCAACCTTGGGGGACAGGGCACTGAAGGGCAGCAAAAAGTCTATACCTGAGCAATTGTTAGATGTCAGAACAGGGATCCCACAAGGTATACTGCATTTTTACAGCCTCACCCCTTTACCCGTCTTACATGGGCTTTCAGAAAAGATGGGGGAAAAATGCAATCCCTTCCCTCCCCACTTCCAGCCATGTTTTTTAAGACAACCTGAAAGCAACAAAACTTGAAGCAGAGTGATGGCTGAGCCTGAAGCTTATTGCAATTTTTAGTGCGTTGTGTCTACATGCGAAGAGCTGAAAAGCTAGGCTGGGACAAACAGCCCCTAATTGCTGTTCCAGGTTCTCTTTGAAAAGTTCCATTTGGTCTATGAAGGGAAAAGCTGTATGGACAGCTGAGAGTGACAGACACGTAATTTAGAGTGCTGTCTCTAAGCGCTGGCCCCAGACTCCTCTTGTTAAACTAAGAAGAAAATACGCAGTTGCCTAAGATCATTTTGATGGCATGCTTTGCAGCACGTGTGCACACTGTAGCTGCTTCACCTGCTTCAGGGCATCTGACAGTGTTGACTTACGTGTGGTGACTCAGAGGGCTTTCCCTTGATGGCACATAAAAGTTCACTTGCAGAACATCAGCTTACGTAAAAGTTTGAGCTATTTTTGTTCAAGTGCATTGCCATACATTTATAGACTTGCTAAACTTCATGCACACTCCGTTTGCCAAATCCAGCACTTTGCTACTTCCAGTGAGAGAGTTTCAAAATCCCTGTGAAGCTTTTAGGGACTGCAGTCGTGCAGAGTGCTGTGTGAACACAGCCAAACTGCTTGTGCATCAAGATCTCAGGGGCCAAGCCACTGATTTGTGCATGGCGTAATTCCCACTTTCTAAAAGTTACAGAATATACTAAAAAAAAAAAAAAAATTCATAAAAAAAGTTCAGACTTAGCGTATATTGAAATATACAAGGATGGATCCTGGTAAGTTTCAGCTGTTAAAACCTTCATGATGTGAGTGTATTCAGCCTTTGCCACTGTACAGAGCTAAAACTGTACATATCTTTGCCTTTTCTTCTTCGTTCTCCGCTTCGTTCCATGGTCCATTTCGCTCTGCTTTGGTTCCTGCTCCATTTGATTGGTTGCTAAGAGCCACCTCTGTGTCTTTTTCAGTGAAAATTTCTAAACCTGATTCAGTCTCCCTGAATCCATCTACCAGGCCTCTAGACACACTTATTCCAATAAGTCGGCTGGATATGTTCCCTTTCCCTTTCCCTTTCCCTTTCCTTTTCCCTTTCTCTTTCCCTTTCCCTTTCCCTTCTCCTTCCCCTTCCCCTTCCCTTCTCCTAACTCTTCCAAAATTCTGATTACAGGAACCATTCTTCTATGTTGGGATGGAGTTTTGCCTATGCTTGTGTTTTTTCTGTGCCTTATCTCCCTTGGAATTAAAATGGGAATCCTGCATGGTTTGGATTTAAGTTTTAAAATTTTTTATTATAAGTAGTATCTGTATTAGTATTTTGTTACAGTGGAATTGATGTAAAAAAAAAAATTCCCAATGTAATTTTTTTTTAAATTAATTTGTTTGTTGCTCCCTGCTGTGTCCAGGATGCTTTGAAAATAAGACTTTTTTTCAAGAGTTTTATCCTGCAGTGAATATTTATATACATCAAGTTGCAATAAACCCAAACAATTTTCTCATTAGAAATGCAGCCTGCAAAAGTCAAGTAATTTCTCCTGTGGCTGTGTTAGGGACATTGTGCACTTAAAGTAGTGGAGAGCAAAAACATGTCAAAAAGGAAGACTCAAGATTAACATCATGCACAAGATTAACATCATGCACTCTAATTGAAATGTTGAAATTAGCCTTTTCATCATACCATATTTATTGTTTTAATTTGCTTGGTGGCATTTGCTGTTGGTGTGTGAAGTATGAATGTGCTGGCATGCTGCATCCATAGGCAAAAGGTGAAAGGATTCAACAGAGACCACTCATATGAGTAGAACCTGAACCAGACTGTGTTCATGAATGATACTAGGTGAAAGCAGCACTAAAGGGGCTCAAGGTGGGACCTACCTAAATGCTTTAGAGAGGTTCATGTTCAACAGGGGAGCTAATCTGAGGCTTCATGCATGGAATCTGTTGCAGAATTTATTGGATATGCACCTTTGTGCTGTTGGAAAGTCCCCAGAGCTTCCACAATTAGAAGAGGAAGGGGCATGCAGTGATCATTGCTCCCACGTCTCCAGGTGGGCTGACCAGAACTCTGGTGTCAGTACATCCAAGTCTGGGTTTCCTAATAGTGAAGTGCTTGTGGATCGCAACAGACTGAGCTGCTAGAATGAAGTCTCTCTGCTCCCAGTCCCATCAAGGCTGTGGGGAAGCCAAGAGCTTCCTCTATTGATATTCTGCACCTGGCAAATACTTCCATTCCACTTAGACCAGTGCTGCAAAGCATGCAGAAGTGGTGTGCGTCCAGCCGGGTAACTTCGGGGAAAGAGGAAAAGGGACAAGGGAAACAAGCCATGTCATTAGGAGCACACAAAACCAGTAACTACCAGTGGTCTGCAGCACTGATGAAGGTGGCATAGCAACGCAGTCAGCAGACTATCAATGAGCTTGGGTAGTAGTCTCCCATCAGTAGGTGCCTTGTTGCCATTCCACTAATGCAGGCCAGCAGTTCAGAGACAGCTGGAGGTGCAGCATCTGTGTGTGGGTAAAAAACATGCATATTTTCCTGGAGGGAAGACTATGAGTTCCACAGGGCAAATAGAGGCTGCTTATGCATGTATTTTTCTTTTTAAGCTCTCAAAAATGTTATAGGGAGTCTTTTGGGTTGCTGATGGTTTTGCTTGGGTGCAGTTCTTGAGATGTGTGCTGTTTTCCACAGCAGGATGTCCATTTCTGTCCTGTTAGTGTGTCCATTATTGCAGCATCAGATACTTGCCGTGAGCAAAGAACAGGGCTAATATCTGTTTTGTGTGTGTATCTTTCCTTGCTCTGTTCCCTGGCGGGAGATCTCTGTGGTGGTTTATTAAATAGCTCATGTTCTATGTGCTTGTTCCTCTCCAGTGAACTCTAGCAACGGAGATGGAGTTTATAAAAGAGATAGCATCTTTTCTCTGTTGTTTGTCTCATACTCTGCCCATTTGTAAGCATTTAGCATTGACAGGCTCTACAGATGTGTCACTGTTTCTGTAAGATGAAATCTTACAGTCGCACAAATGTCAAAATCTACCACTTGCTCTGCCTGTGTTGCAAAAGACTTCCTGCTGCAGTACTGATGATGTACAGAGTGGTGACATCTCATCTCCAGAACTGCCTCTCCTCAAAAGTTGGGATGGGCAAAGAATTCCATGGATTAGAACAGGAAAAACATTTTCAGTTTTATTTCCCTTTCAGTAGAAGGATATACTTCACAGTGACCTTGTGAAGCTCACATATTAAATTTTTTACTTTAGTCATTCACATGAGCACCACCATGCCAGTCGCTGTTACACCCTCTGACTGATGAATGTGCTCAACTTGCAGGGAGTATTCTGCCCATTTGGAGGCCACTAGAAATATTCAGGAATACTGCCAGGATATTTTTGCCTGGACCGTATGACTTGTGTCACAGTCTGGGGAGCATCCAGCTCATCAGCTCACAGCTACAATGCTGGGCAGTGGCCAGGGAAAGGCATCTGAATGAATTATGTACCTTTTCAATCCCAGATTTTGTCTTCAGGGAGGCGTATACGTGGGATTAGGAGCTGAAATAAGAAGTATACCCTGAAATAAAGGATATAACAAAAGGAGGAAAAATTCTAAGGAGAGTTTTTCCCTACTCTAAGGGAGTAGGGAAAAGCAGGCCGTTTAGGTAAGAAATGTTGCCACTGGGAATGACAGACATCTAATTTGGTATTTAATAGTGAACAAAAGGGGCTGGAAGACTGAATTTCTGCATGTGCAAATATAAAGTACCTGGACTCTGTGCTCATCCACTCAGTTATATTCAGAATAAGCTGTTGCTTATTCTGCTTTTCCAGTCTCATAAAGCTTGGAAAACTCAGAAGCTGGTGCTGCTCAGGGAGGGCAGTGGGTCTGGACATCGTCAGTAGTGGAAGAGCAGGGTCAGTAGTGGAAGAGCAATTTGATGGCTATCCTGAACTCTCAGCTGCAGATAGTGTTTACTTTTTTTTCTGTTTGGTGACTATTAGAAGAGTGTGGAAGTCCACCTCCACTTCCTGTTCTGCCCTACATTAGATAATTCCTTGCTCTCTGTGGAAAACCACATGGGGTATTGAAGGAGAGAAAGGCAAATAGCAGTGTCCTTCTGATCAGGCCCAGGAAATGGGAAGTGTAAACACTAGTAAGGATCTGTGCTAGTGGGTGCAGCTCCAGAAGAGAAATAGGGCCAAACCCATGATGTTACTGAGTAGAAAGTAAAAGGAAAATCAGTGTGCACTGAAGGGAAAGCAAAGAGTGAAACAAGCAAACCTGATACATGACAACCCTCAGTACAGTTCTCAGATCCCTGTTCACTGCAGAGGGGAGCACAGAAGGGTGCTGGGAAAATCAGAGGAGTTTGTGAAATAAGACAAGGCATCGATAGTCAGATGCCTCAGTCAGAGAAAAGACAAGACAACTGTGTTTACTCTTACTTAAAAAAGGCTGCTTCATAGATAAAAGAGTTAGACCAATTATTTTTATTCATTGGCAAAGGCTTTTCAAAGATAATGAATTTTGAGGACCAGCAAGGAAAGTCATTGAAATACACCAGTGAAATTTGTAACTTGCCAAGTTTTAGTGCTCTTGAAGCAGAAGGAAAGACTGTCAGTGGGCATGAGATATATGAGATCAGCAACATAACCAAGAATGTAGCTGGCAACCAGGGGTAGTTATAAAATAGCCGGTGCACCCACCTTTCAGATTAGAGAGTGTGAAAGAAGGGGCTGAAATATGCTGTTGTGTGAAGGGATTTTTTCCTCACACCAATTCCAGGAGAGCTCCAGATTCAGTCTCTGCTTTTCCAGGAGAAGATAGAGTTGCTGAAGTTACAGAAAGGTCTTTTAAAATGGGGAAGGAGAAGTCAGATTTGCATTTATTTTTATGACTGGATAATAATTAACAGAAATGTGTTGTTGTGTACCTTAGTACAGTTGTCTGAATGCAGTAGCTATACCTTGTCACTCTGTATGCATTTGCATGTTGGCATGGTATGGAGCAGATGAATCAAACAATATTAAGTGCAGAAAGGAAGTCGTGTGCAGAACAGATGACTCACCTGGGCTATACCTTCCCCAGAAATGCCTGTCCATGTAGAGGCATGACAATGGGCTAGGATCTTGGGATTCACCACGAGACCCAATGGCCCACCAGGATGCTGTTTGTGTATGATGAAGTAATGGTGCAGAAGGCAAACTGACCTGAATTGCCAAACCAAGTATGACACCTGACAGCTCTGGATCCACTGGTTGATTCCAGCTGTATGAGTATGGATTCTAGCCAGACAGAGAAAGTCGATAGTAGGAACAGGTTATAAATGGTAAATCTAAATGGAAGTTCCAATCAATCCTCACTTATTTATTTTAGTAATTACTGCTGAATGGTCTGCGACAAGAATGTTGAAATATTAACCCATGATGATGTAAAATGTGTTTCTTATCTCTAATGAGGGCAATTTCAAGCTAGATTCTTATATTCTTGTTTTTATGTAATAATAACTTATTGGCTATTTTAAATCCATTTGTTTACTAAGAGACAGAATAATGTATAAACATCTGACCAAACACTACGTAAAAACTTGTCTTGTTTTGCTTATACCTGGTTTTGCTTATACCTAGCCCCAGCTTCACACTTACCATGCATTCCAGTTTATTTATGAATATTGTGTTAGCCCTGCTGGCATGTCCAACTGGATATTGTTTTCATATAGTCTGCATTTATTTGATCAAGCACTTGATCTGGTACATGAAAAATCTTTCCCATGTGGCTTCTTGTACTTGACAAGTTGACTCTGCTGACAAATAATTCACTGAATCTGGCATGCAGTTATTCTGAGCATCATGTTCTCATTTGATCCAAGGTTATTTCCCCGCTTCCTTTCTGCCTCCCTTCTTTGGCAGCTGTTCTCACACCAGCAGAAGGATACTGCGTGCAAGGCATACCTCCTGCAGACGCCCTGTGGGTGCTTCTTTCTTAATGTTTCCTGTGAACTTTGGCAGCTGTAGAACATATACACAACACATTGAGCCTGCCTCATCAACTGGCAGAGGGAAAAGGACAGAAATCTGCAACCTGGAGACCCTCTAGTCATCCCATGCTGACTGGACTGGAAATGTGAAAAGAGCCTGCTGCCCAGTTTAGGACAGCTTACTAAATCTGCAGGAATCCTTACTGCATATAGAAGAAGATTTGTCACGGTAACTGGAAATCAAATGTGTTCTCCCTACATCCCAGGATAAACAGTGTGGATTTGTAAGTGTCTGTATAGCACAGCATAGCAGTGTGCAGCAGTCCAGCCTCTGGACTGATTTTGCAGATGCTCTTGCGTCACAGGAGACTGCTCTTAATTTCCATAGGAGAGCATGAGGGGAGAATGAAGCTGCATTACTTCTACACGAAATGTGCAGTCACAGAGAATAATGAGGGATGTCTCTGCAAGTAGCCCTGCAGTCCTTTATGAGGTAATGTGTTCTCTGACGTCAATGGGAAGCTTGCTTCCATAAAAGCTTAGTGGAGACTGCAGGATTTGGTTTCATAAGGGTTTACAAAGCACAGCTTTCAGAGCCATTGAAAGAAATCAGGATGGCAGCCCTTCTGGTTTGCCTATTTGTGATGCTTTTTTGCTGCCACTTTGGTTTATGGCATTGCTTCCCTGGTGTGTATTTTTGTGTCCACACCTGTCAGTCTGTTTTTCTTCACTATTCCATTAGGTCCATGAAGTGGGTGAGTAGGGCAGGTTTGTTACTCAGCAACTTCACTCTGACTTGCTCTTGCAGGACATGAATGGGGACCTGAGCTTTTGGGAATTCAGTGGGGTGCCAACCTGCTCACTTCAATTTGAATAGAAGGGCACTGTTTTTAGCCTTTGGAATACAATCCCAAGCCAGTAACACTTGGCTGTGTACTTGTGCTACTGTAGAGGGTCAGTCATACTGGTTTTTGTCTCCTTTGG
The DNA here is from genome assembly GCF_022539315.1 of Serinus canaria. Taxonomy (NCBI): domain Eukaryota; kingdom Metazoa; phylum Chordata; class Aves; order Passeriformes; family Fringillidae; genus Serinus; species Serinus canaria. The sequence continues at coordinate 30,960,030 of NC_066343.1, forward strand.
AAAACAACATCGCGAAAGTTTAGGGGAACACACATTTCAGACAGAGAAGTCTGAGCATTTAAAAGCTATGTGTGCTTTTGGACAGTGGGGCTTTAGGTGGAATTTCATGCTGTGATAATGCCTGACCCTCTAAGCAAAGGCAGTGGGTGCAGGAGAATAGATAACTTCACCTGCTTAATTGTGAAGCCCTTGTAAAGACACAACACCATGAACCCCTATTTTCCTTGCCTGGAACTTTCCAATTATGTTCCACTTTATTTTTTTCTTTTTAAGGGATTAACTTCATTTTAAAATTGGGATAATGTTCATACTGGAAACTTCCCACTGTACCAGCAAACAACCATCACTCATTGCTGTGGGCAGACTCCTGTATTGGTAAAAACTGGGGAAAATTTCTCTGACTTTGTCATAAAGCAGCTGGCAGGGTGTGCCTTGCTGTGTGTGAAAAGAAGGGATGTGAGGATAAAACCAGCAGCAGTCTTAAGATCAGTCCTAACTGTATGAAGAGCATTTCCAGACGTGGGAGCACAGGCAGTTATTTGCAGCACCTCAGGAGAGGTTTGTGAGAGAGTTCTCATAAGCTCCATGAGGAATATGGTTCCTGTGGGGAAGGCTTCAGCTAAATTTGCCTGAAGAGTGCATTGGCTTTGGTGGTGTAGGGAAGCAGGCATAGACAGACCAGTGGCCCCACTCCAGCCACTTTTTTGCATTCTCTCTTTTCTTCAAGACCTACAAAACAGGGATCAATTTTTGGCTCATTTCAAGGAGTATGAGCAATCTTCCCAGGTAACAAGGACCACATAGGTGTCTGGCTCTCCAGTGCTTTCTGTTATTTGATAGCTTTTTTTTTTTTTCCCAGACTTACAGCTGCATTTATGTCAGCTTTCCTTGTCCTCATTGCCCCACCAAGTCTAATTCCCTGTAATGTGGGGGTGGGGAGTGGTGATGCTTTCTCCAGTGGTTTTACTGGAAGAAAGGGATAAGAAACATTAGATTGGCCCTATCTGGGATCCCCTTCTCAGTGGATTGCAGTAATTTCCAGTAGGCTGACCTAGGCTGGACACAAGCCACTTTATCACTCCTGTCCCCAGCAAGGTACGGGGAAAAAAATTAAAACAGAAAATCTTATAGGTCAGCAGAAACATAATTTAATGAAGCAAAACCAAAGTCTGCATGTGGAAGCAAGGAAAAATAGGAGATTTATTCTCTCTGTACCATTAACAGGTGATGTCCAGCCACTTTGTCAAAGGTAAGACTTCAGTACATTGTGGTGGCTCCAGAAGACACATTTAATAATAAATACCCCTGGCCATCCTTCCTCTTAACTTTGGTTATTTGAGCAGATGTCATATGGTATGGAACATTTGCCTTTGGTCAGTCTGAGTCACCCAAGCCCAGTGGCCTTTGGGGGTGGTGCTGTACTGCTGCTCAGCAGCAGGCAGAGCCCTGATGTGTTACCAATACCTTCCTAACCACTAGCACAAAGCACAGTTCTGTGAGGGCTGCTATGGGGAAAATTAACTCCATCTCAGCCAGATCCAATACACTGTAATATCACACTCTTCAGTTTCACAGTTTCTGAATGCTGCCATCATTATGGAGCACCACCAGAAACTTGTCTTTTTATGCTAGAGCAACCTGAGTACTTGGGCTTGTAAATATCATCCATTTTACCAGTGTGACAGCTAGAAAGGTTATATGTCCAAAGACCCACGGGACATAAGTGACAGGAGGAGAATAAATCTGTGTCAGTCTTTGAATTACTAAGTCATTGTAAAATCAATTAGATTTCTCCTAGGTGAGGCCTTTGTGCTGTTTGTTCTAGTGTGTGTCCTATCAGTCACTTTCACTAGTGCTGCATAGTAGTTTTTGAGCCTGTAGACCTCAGTTTTTTTCAGATGTGATGAAAAATATGCCACCTCTAGATCTGCAAGAAGGGATGCAAAGATGAAGGTTGTGTTTTGGTGCTGATTAGAGGGCTTGGGAATAACTGCTCTGAGTCTGGGCAAATGACTTAAATGCTGCTCTGTGCAGGGGAACACAGACTGGAGATGAGAAGCCACGACTCCATTCTGTAGTCCCTGTGTGTGTGTGGGATGCTGATGTCCACACCACATTAATGCATGTGGAATGTGTTGATATGAAAATCCTCGATGTGCTACAGGCATGTCAGAGCACAGAGCGCAGGAAAGAAGGGCTGCTGCTGTGTGGTGGCATCCCTCTGGAATCTAAGTGACAGTACTCCTTTGCTAATTAAAACAATTACAATGTAAAGTACCTGTTTGTCTCTACTGCTACAAGAAGGCTAGGGTACAAAATGCTCCAGGGAAGGACCAGGGCCCTGTGAAATAGGTTTGTTAACAGGATTTTTCAGGTGCTACATGGAATTCAGGAGATGCCAATCTTTGGCAAATCTGTTTTTCATTAAATTGTATGGGCTGTGAGCTCAACCCCAGTGGTGAAAAGCCAGGCCATGGGTGTCAGACTACGTAGAATGACAACATGCTGATGAGAGTTGTCTGGGGAAGTGAGCGGGAAGAGATCAGGTGCAGAGTGGTGATGAGTGAAGTGGCTGATGGAGGCCGTATTGTAGTGTTCTATAAGAAGAAAAGGTCATCTCCTTCCATTCTGGAAGTTTTCTTAACAGAACTCGTTGTTGTGTTAGATTCTTGGTGCCAGTAATCCGGGGAATTGGTACAGATATATGCTGAATGGATAGTAAACTAATGCTCCAAAAAGCCTAGTTGGTTAAAGTGAGTCTGACCAGAGTTCAGCATAGCTAGTGACAAAGGTTTCCTAGAGGGACGTTTTCCTTTGCTCATTGGAGATGGTGTTTGCCAATACAGTAATCAAACTGGTCTTGGTTGGTTTAACAAAGAGTTCCAAATAGTCTCAGTCAGTTTCTAACAGCACAATTGCTGTTCTTTGAACTTGCTACAGACTTATCGGGTCCTGCTTCTGAGGAAAGTAGGAGGCTGCCTTGTGATGTTCCGTGTCACTGGACTAGAAACACTGGTGGTCAGTTTACGTCTTCCTAGTCTTGTTGTGGCTGTGATGGCCTGAGGGCTCCAGGCATGATTTTGTGTGTGAATACTGTTTTGCTAAATTAGCAGGTATAATGGGCAAAGCAAAGCACATAGCTGGGTACCATGTAAACTTTCAGGCACACAATTTAATTTTTTTAATTCTGTCCCTGTTTTTTCTGGGGTTAGGGTTCAGTTTTTTTTTTTTTTTCCCTAATATTTTCTTCTGAGTGTGTCTTTTCTAGAAGCCTTAGTCCTCAGCAGGAGTGTAAGTTCATGCCAGACAGTTGCAACCCTGTGTGAATATATGCACACAAGATATTAGTGATGGAAGTGTTACTAAGTGTCGTGGACAGCCACTCTTATCAGTGGCTGAACCATTTGTCAAACTGTACTTTAAAAAGTACTGACATGATTGCTCTGCTTTCTTAAGCAGACCTCTGCAATTTTATGTAGATGAGTTTTCTGTTTTATAGTGGGAGGCACATGAGATGAAATCTGATGATTTTTATTTAGGTATTTTGTATGCAACTCTGGCATTTAATTTTGAAAAAAAAAAAAAAGGCCAGGTTATTTTTATACAGAAAAATGCATGTTGTTCATTTAAATGACTGCAGCAATTCTGCCAGCTCAGGCATTAAGAATCCTTTAGTAATAGTGAATGTTTTCTAGAGGACAACATAAAGTGACATTTACTGCAACTGCCAGAGCTGTAGTTGTGAAATCTGCCATGCTTCTAACCTGAGTTACTACTAATCCCACTACCATCCTACCTAATGACTAGATTTGGGCCTTTCCTTGCTTTCTTTGTAATTTGTAGGGAGCAGCAAAACCAAATATGTAAGTCAGTAAGGTAGTTGTACATTTTATAGCAGAAGTGATAATTTTTCCCAATGTGTTCTATGGATCTGTAAGCAACTAAACTAGGGAGTGGAGGAGAAGAATAAATGGTAAATTTGGGGATTTCAGTTTAGAATCAAGTCACCAGTGGAATCAGACAGGGTAACTCTCAAGTAGAACTCTTTGGACAAAGGAAGTGATTAATGAGGAGAAAAGTTTGCTGATACTGCAACCTTATTCAGAGTTTTAAAGGCTGGGACTGTATCAAAGAACAATCTCATGAGACTGAATGGAGCATAAACAGGCAGCTGAAATTCTATGTAGGCAGATGTAAAGAAAAACACATGGGAAGAACAATCCTAGCTTTACACATAAAGGACTCTGGAGCGACTGTTTTTAACAAGGTGTGAGATCCCGGTGTTGCAGAGGGACTATGTAAATGTCAGCTCAATACACAGTAGTAATAAGCAAACAAGGGCACAGAACATAGCACTAGGTAATCCTGGGAAGGGAGAAGACCAAACTAAACACACCATTATTTCACTGCACCATTCCATGCAGCTTGTCCCTACCATGCACAGTCCTAATCAGTAATATAATAGAATAATTCAGTGGAAGGACCTACAGTGCTTAACTAGTCCCCCTGCCTGACCAATCCAGGCTGACTGGAAGTTAAATTATTAAAAGTGTTTAAGTGTTTTTCAAATACCTCTTAAGCACTGCCAGGCATGGAACACTGACCTCTCCAGGAAGCCTGTTAGTATGTTGACAACTGTCTTGGTAAAGAAGCATTTCCTAAGGTTATGTCTGAACCTCCCACGACGAAAATTTACACCACTTCCACATGATCTGTCACTGGATATCAAAGAGAAGACTCCAGCACTTCCGTCTACCTTTCCTCCTCAGGAAGCTGTAAGGAGAAATGAGGTCCCCCCTCAGCTTCCTGCTCTCCAAATTAGGCAAGCCAGAGTCCTTACCTGGTCCTTACAGGGCATGCCTTCCATCCTTTTCACTACTTCTATTGCCCTCCTCTGGATGCATTCAAAGACCTTTGTGTCCATCTTAAACTCTGGGGCCCAGATCTTCCCACAGCATCGGAGCTGAGGCTGCACCCATGCAAATCCAGCAGGATAATCACCTTTTTTAACCAGCTGCTGATACTGCACATCAGGATGTTTGCCCTCTTGCCTGCCAGGTTTGCTGGCTTGTCTGCAGCTTTGCCCTCTTGCCTGCCAGGGCCCACTGCTGACTCACATTGAGCCTGCTGTCAGTCAGCACCCACAAGTCTTTTTTCCAGGGTTGCTCTCCTGCCCCTCTTCTCTGAATTTATGTCCAGAATTACTTTTGTCCAGAATTACTGTGTGACAGGTGCAGAATACAGTAATTATTTTTGTAAAATCTCCCACCATAGATTATTACTAGTGTCTTACAAGGGGAACAGTCAAAAGCTTAAAGGTATAGAAGGTGGTGGGATAGATGAAGCAAGAAATTGCATATACTAACTTGGCTTCTTCAGAGTTGAAAACCTGGAAAATACATAAAGGTCTATGAAAGGATAAATGGCATGCAGAAAAGAGAACAGGATACTCACTTCTCATCCTGCTGGAGGGCAGGCAATAACACTAATGGTGGCTCAGGACCAGCTCTCCAAGCACCTCCCACCCAATTTCTATACAGTTGTATAAAACAGATGGATGAAGTCATGGGAGAAAGTTCTGCTGTGGCCTGTAAAACAGAGGCTGACTGTTTCTGGCTTAGGAAGCTGCTGGAAAAATGTCACCTCATGCTTGCTGTCTTCATATGCTTGTGGTCACAGCTCCTGGTGGGGTACTCCGTTATGGTACATGTGTTTATTCTTCAGTCAGAAATAATGTTTGTGCTGAGTGTACAAATGAGTAATTGCATTGTTTTTCCCTTCTAACTGACTGAGAAAATGTTCTGTTCTGGCTCCTTTAGCATCCCAGATACAGTCAAGTGAGGTGGTATTTGTCTTTTTGGAGCCTCATTGACAGCCTGAGAGGAAAGTCTTGTGCTTTTGCGCTTTTTATTGCTTCAGGCCCTTGTGGGCCTCTCAGGCTAGCTTTTGTGATGATCTGGTGCAAGGTAAGTATTGATTGCTCTGGGAAGGACCCAGGTAAAAGGGTGCCTTGTATTTGCAGTTCATTCAGTGAAAACTAGAACACCTATTGTGTCCACGTGCCAAGTGCTGCCGTTCTGGGACTGTCTGTTGAGAAGGAAACAAGATTTTTTATTCCTTGTTCCAGTTCAACCAGCTTCTGTTCTCTGTCCCACACTGCTCATCTTAGGATGGAAATGAGAAATCTAAAACCCATTTGGAGGAGCACAACACTGAGAAGTTCTGAAGGTGCTTCCAAACCACCAATTGGTGGTGAGTACCTGGCTACTGGTGAGTACCTAGGAGAAAGGCAAATACATTGTGAACTTTCCTAGCATAGTTCCCAGATTCCAGTGTAGCATCTTCCAGAGTGTGAGGTATTCCTCAAGTTAGTTAGAAGATGTATTTCATTACATGGATTTGCCTGGTTTGTACAGAAGTCTTTCTTTCTTTCTAATCAATCTGGGGTCACACTTTGAGTTTGTCCCTGACACACACAGGCTGGGAGCAAGACTGGAGCACTGCTCATCTCCAGGCGTTTATCAGCATCTCTTCCTATGTTTATTTGCTAACATGTGTGTTCCTGTCCGTTGTTCCCACCATGCCTGCAAGGAGCACTGCTTTCCCTGCTGTTTCTTGGCAGTGGGGCAATGAAGCATCATTCAGTTTCCCATCCCAAAACACAACTGGTGTGAAGGAGTGTGTCCTTGCACCCTGGAAGGACCCACAATATTGATGTTTGTGGATGTGCTGAATAGCTTGAAACATGTGGCACAGGTAACAGTGGAATGTCATGCTGAAAAAAAAATTATCTGCTGAAATATCTCTGCTGAAAAATTGAATTAAAAATCTTAACAGTGGGAAGACAAAAGGAGGAGAACAACAGAAGGAGATTGTGTCTGTGAAACTGGATTCAGCAAGGATTTTCCATGGATGAGCAGCAAGGACTATCTGCCAAGTGGCACTCAAAGATCTTTGCTCAGAGGGTCACTGTATCACCCGAGATCAGATTAAGGCCATTGCACTGGAAAAGGTCTAAAACTGTTTCCAGAGAAAGCTAACCATTTTTCCTACTGACTCCTCACACAATACTGCAAGAATAGCTAATGCTGCTTGAGCCTACTGCAAATTTTCCATTTTCTATCCAATAATAAATTCTCCCCTGTGTTGCAAGAATAATTTTCACGCATAATGTCATCATTCTCATATTGACAGTTCTGCTATACTACTATTGAGTTAGCCATAACAGCATTATTTTCTCCCAGATTCATATTCCTTATAAAGGTTCTGAAAAAACTTAGGAAATTATTTGGACATTGTTTCCCATAAATACGAAAATCAGAAAGGTTTTCAGCAAGTAATTTTTCTCTACAGAAGTTAAAACTTCTTTTTTCAGGCTGTGTATGCTTGTTTTACAATCATGACAAATCTGTTAATAAATTATTTTATTTGAGAACATAAGAACAAGGGCAGAAATAAGAAGTCTATCAAGAGTTTTCAAGAAGGAGGAAAATAACAAATACATTGCAAATTTTCTTTTAACTTTCCTGTCTGATCTATTCTTTTGAAGCATGAACATGATTTAAGAAAAATATGTGGGGAAATTTTGAATGAGAGCTTTCCAAAGCATAAGAAGAAAGCTATTGGGTATTTCAAGGAGAGTTTTGCAATGTCATTATATATACTGAAATAGGTGTATCTGAACATCACCCCTAAATTTCTGGAATAAAATCACAAAGACAAAACCCAATAAGCTTCAAATTATTTCTCACAAGAATGGAAGTCATAACATGAAACAAATCATTATTGTTTATCCTTGAGTCATGAAGTGGAAATAAAAGACAGCTGAAAGATTTGAGCCTATCTCAGGACACATCACTGTAACTTTGCTAAAGTGACAGCTGTAACTGTAGGTTGAATTAGACCCCAAATACAAGAACTTGGCAGGGACTTTAGCAGTGTAATTTCTATTGATATAGATTGTAGCTTTTTACTAATAACAACTTTATCTGGTGTAATTATTTTGTTTTGGTTTTTTATTTTTTTAGTTTATTCTTCACTGATCTTCTACAGTTCCACAATAGATTAGAGCAAATCTGGCAAAAGTGGATATGATGGATTAATTCAGTCTCTTTCACCTTCATCACGGCTTCTACCTCTGTATTCTCTGACACCTAAATAAAAGATTGTTTTATTCATAAGTTTGGCTATTGAAAATCACAACATGAAAAAATTTGTATTTAGTGCAGGGATTGCTCTCCAAAGTACTCAAAAAAAGGTTTTTTTGTTCATACTTAGTTATCATTATTTAAAGCATTATTATTTTATCATTCACATATTGGAGTTACTGAATAGTTACAACATCTGATAATTTATGAGTGGAAGAGGAGGACCTTCCTGTTTATTAATAAGGTCACACAAGCAGAAAAAAATCATATAAATCTTAAATGACAATTCAGGATGAAGAAAAACTTGTATTTGTTATGTCATTTTTGTGAACAAGGCCTCCATTCAGATGATTTTTGGATGAAGATATTATTTACAGATCTTGTGATTTTTAGGAAAGATTCTGTGACTGCTTAAATTCCCAGCTTCTAAATTCTTTTTCAACAAAGCCTATTCCTTCATCTGGAAGAAGTTTCCCAGGAATGCATAGCAGCAGGTGCAGACAGATGAGTCCCAGTCTGGGTGGCTGGACTGGTTCGGTGCTCTAGGGTTTGTATGAATCTCGTTTGTACACAAGAGCCAGGATCTCTAGGACGTACTTTATTTTGCCATTTGGAATGCCTTGGAAACTGCACGTGGATTGTAATACCTGCTTGAATTTTTATCAAGAAATGTGTTTTTGGTGCTTTGGTGTACTGTGAGTACCCCTAACAGTCTGAAAGAGCACTTACAACATGAAGTTCTAACTGGTGTGAGGGATTTGTTTTGCTTTGTTTTGTATCCTCTGTTACAGGAGCTATTGTACAAGCTGTAAACTGAATTTAAGATGTATTTGGAGAGACGGACTGTTCTGCCCAAAAACTACCTAAATCCAGCAGGTTTAATTGGATCAGATTGCTCAGGGCCATGCCCAATTAAATCTTGACCTCCTCTAAGGATGAAAATCTGACAATATCCCCGGGCAACTTGTGTCAGTATTTAACTACTTGCATGGCAAAAAATATTTCCTGCTGCCTAATAGGAATTTCCTGTCTTCTTACTTGTGTCCATTGCTTCTTGTCCTTTTTCTGTACCTGGTTAAGAAGGGCCTGGTTTTATCCCCTCTATAACCTCTGATCAGGCAGTTGTAGAGAACAGAAATGTGTCTCCTTTCCCTTCTCCATTCCAAGATGAACTGTTCCTGTTTTTAGAGCATTTTCTTGTACTTCATGCGCTCCAAATCCCAGCCATCTTTGTGGCCTCCAGTGGATTCATTCCAGCCTGTCAATGTCCTTTTCTAGTGGCCAGAAATAGACACAACATGCAATGCAGTATTGCAAGTGCCAAAGAGCTCTGGTGGCCGTGGCAGTTACAAAAGCACCCAAACAGGTCTGAATGCAGCTGGCCCTCTTTGCTGCGAGGTCACACTGCTGGGTTGTGTTTGATTTGCTGCTCACAAGGACACTAAGATCTTTCTCTGCACAGCTGCTTCTCTGACAGTCAGCCCTGGCCTGTATTCCATCAAGAAGCAAGACTGAATTTTCTCCTGTTGGACTTTACCAGGCTCCTGTAGGTCATTTCTCCAGGTTCCTCTGAGGAGTAACCTTTCCCTCCAGTGAATTGTTCCACTCAACCAGTTTGGTGTCACTCACAAATCTGATGACAGAAGGCACCATCTTAGCATCCTGGTCATGGATAAAGACATGAAATAGTCTTTGTGTCAGTTTTGATCCCTGAGGGATGCTGCTGGCTACCAGTCACCAGCAGTTCCTACCACTGCATGGTCCACTTACCCAGCCCGTGTCCTGCCCATTTGTTGGTCAGGGCTCTGTGAGACTGTGTCAAATGCAGCAGACAGTCAAAGTACACAACATCATCTGCCTTATGCACAACACTGGTGTCCTCATCATGGAAAATAATGAGGAGGATCAATCTTGAGTAAAGTTCCTCTGAAGGTTTAGTGTCAGGAGGAAGGTGGAAGGTTTGTTGAAACAGCTGTAGTCGAAGAAATCACAATTTGGGGTCATAGTGTGTTGACAGAAGCATATGAAATGATACCTCAGAGGACATGGGTGCTTTGGGGAGCAGTGGTCATAATAGCTCACAAGATCTCCTGGAAGAGCATGAGAATCACCTGGGACAAAAAAATAGGATAATTAAAATGAAATAATTTGGTTGGTTAGGTAAATTGTAACTCACTGAGTGGAGCCTCCATAACTGCATTGTCCAGTGCAAAGTGGAGCTTTTGCTGGAGGGATAAGCAGATAAAATACAAGATCTCACTATATTAAGAAATCTTATGGTATTAAAAAGAAATGAGCAGTTTACAGGAGAAGTTTAAGAAATCTTATATACATTCCTTGAAGTTGATCAAGAGCATGTAGACAGGAAGATGAAGTTCACATGGAAGGGCTCACTGGAGAAAAGAGGTCTGTAAATGGATCTGTGTTTGGAATTCATGTGAGCTAGTCAAGTCTAGTACTTGGAAGAACGGTCTATGAAAAATACTGAAGAGGAGAACAGTTCTTTTCAGGAATACTGAAGGCAGCAGTCAGGTTTTACCTGCACACCAGAGCTCACCTCTCCCTTTGATGTCTTACAGAGGGTTGTGACTAACCTTTCTCTGCCTTTGTAGTCCTTGCTTTAACCAACTCCAGTATGGACTGCAAAACATGGCAGTGTAGGGGTATCCTACCTTCTCAGTGCTCACAGAAAGGATTAAAGATTATATTGCTGCTAGTGTCAGTGTGGAAAAAATGATAAAAAATTCCTTTTTCTGAGAAAAGAAAAAATAAATAGGATTCTGCTGTTCTAGTAAGTACTTGTTCAAACCTTACAGAGAAATTTGTAAAGCATGGAAGTACCTTCAGAAAACAGATGAAGTTCAGATGCCAGTTAGGTGTCTTAATCAATACCATTAATGCAGAACACTGTAATCAAAGTTTTCAAATTTCAAAACCCTCTGTTTTACATGCCTTACTGGCCAAAACACTGTGTTACACAGGCTGTCTGTCTGAAATGGGCTCTGTCTCGACACCTGAAAGGAATCTCAGGAGAAGGTGATTAGTGTTGCCTAAACTGTCAAAGAGGGGAATTTTAAGGAGCTTAATAAAATATACAAAGTTGTTAAACACAGCCAAGTTAAATTATTCCATTTGAGAAGACTGCACATATTTTTGGAAATGATTGGACAATGAAGATGCTCAAGGTGTGATCTTAATGGGCAGTGTTGCATTTTTTATGTGATAGCATGATGCCTTGACAAATGAGGCATGCTGAATTTGTTAAATGGAGGATTTGAAATACTTTTCTGGGTTGCTTAATGTCCTTAGTTGATCAGTCCAGAAGTGCCATGAGTCACTATGCATGAATAAGAGTTCATTCTCTTCTCCTTTCCTCCTTGTGATGCCATTTAAATCTTGACAAAAAGAAGTAAAAAAGATTTTAAGATTTACCCTGCCTATTTGTTTTGAACTTGTCATAAATAATTACCTGCATGGTATGGAAAAAAATTTGGTATTTCATGACGGAGTTCCAGTCAGTCATTTGTATAATTGTTTGGTGCTGTTTTTGATACATTATTTAGACTGAGACAGGGCAGGTATTTCAATGTCACCTCAACAGCGATGAATATTTGTACGTGGTGTTTTACATGAGTGATTTATGCATTGTTCTTCTGTCTTCTCTCTACAATATTATTTTGTGTTCTCGAGAGGACAAATATTCTAGCTCTTTTTTTTATCTATAGACTAAAATAAATAATTGGAATTATTAATAAATAAATAAATTATTAAGGCCTGTTGTATTGTCCCACTTTTATTTGCCTTGAGGATATGTTTACATATTTCATGCCTGTTGATGAATTTATGGATTTTTCTCTGTTTTATTCTTTTTTTGTTTCTGTTTTCTATGAGAAAAAACCATACTGTTGAGCATGAGAAACTATTATAAAGTATAGTTGCTGCAGTCAAGAAGAGTTTTTTTTCTCTGGGATGAAATGAAATGTCTTCTACCATGTAGTGGAGAGGAGTGAACATAAGAAAAATGTAATTTTTACTCCTGGATGCCATATAGACGCTGAATCAAATGGCTCTGAAACTGCATTCTAATAGGCTGTCTTTTGTTTTCCTCCAGTGCATTTTTGTTTTAAATGTTTGTGATAGAAAAAGAACATAGAACACTCCTCTGAAGACATATTTTCTTAAGGCTCTGTATCTTTCACCAGATTTGAAAGCTCATGCTCTTATGCAAATTGATATTGTCATAAAAGAGCTGCTTTTCCATACCAAATGTTGCTACTATAAATGCAACTTACTAATGAGCCTTTACAATTAGATTTATCAAAAATGGGTTTGATATAAAATACAGCTCAGAACAGGAGGGATAAGAAATTTTTGGGTGATTTTTTCAGAGTTCATTTGTGAATACATTTAGCACATCTCATGTTCATAGTTCAATGGTCTATGAGTTCATCCCACTTCCACTGTGTTTGGTGGAAAGGTTCCCATTCAAACTGGGGGATTTGGCCTACAGGAGCAGAAGTTTTGAATATTCCTGATTGGCATCTGCATACTATATACAATTCCCCCTGTGAATGTTAAAAAGATCTGAAAAATATTTATTTTACAACTAGTGTTGGAAAAAGACAATGATTTTTCTATTCCTTGAGGGTAAAGTAATCTGACTAACAAACGGGCGTTTGAGAGCTGAAGCAATGGAGAGAGGCTGAATGTAGCAGCTTTATATGAAATACCCAGCTACTTTAGGCACAGTAGTAGTATAAGGAGGAGGAGGCACAAAGGTTAGTTTTAATCTTTACTTCCAGAAAGCCACGGGAATTTTGAACCTGAACAAAAGTAATGAAAAAAAAAAAAATTGCTGTGTGTACTGATTGGTACACAGTGTGAAATTTCACTTCAAAAACCTTTCTGAACTATGCCCATAAAATATCCCCTTATTAGCCTTAGAAAGTTACTTTCAGAAAAGTTAAGCAACTAGAAGCCAACTGCAGGATAATCATGTGCTTTTGGAAACACCTGTAGCTCTGTTGATTGCAGATCTAAGAAGTAGTCCTTAAAGGTTTGGGTTAATACAGTACCCCATGACTCCCTCAAATATTTTTCTGTTTGTTTTCTGTTTTTCTCAGAAAATTCCAGTAGGAATTGTATGTCCAAACTGTTTAAGTTGAGCAAGAGTACTTTTAACTAGATGGTTTAATATTCAGTGCATCAGCATGAATCTTCACAACTCAGAATCTTAATGGTTTTCTCCATGAAATGTGTCTTGTCATTTCAGCATCCATCTGCATTTCTGAAATTACTGGATTTGGGCCCTACATTTAACATTATTCTGTTATATACCAGAAATTTTGGGTTAATTCAAAATACCCTTCATTAGTTACTTGGCCATCTTAACAAGACTAGAAATTTTTTGCACATGCTAATTCTTAGGTGCTTCTTTTGGACACACTTGCTCATATTTTGCTATTTTATACAAAAATTGACATATGGTTAAAGATTTTTAAATTTGTCTTTTCATGGCTAAACAGGAAAAGACAAATTTAAAAATCACTGATTTTTTTGTGTGTATTTCTGATCCTCAAGCTATAAACTTGCATTTTAAGAAACTGCCTCCTGTTATGAATGCAGACTTCAAAGGTTGCAGAAGTTCTTCCTTTTTTCCCCCTTCTTTTTCAGCTGTATTTTTTTTTTTTTGAAGTAGATGATAATGGAATTTCCTCCTTTTTAAGAGCTGTTTTTGTGACTTAAATAACCATTATCTTCTAAGTACAGGATTCATTGGGGTGGACTACCTTGCAAGAAGTTTATCCTAAAAAAGAATTTTCTTGGCTTGTTATTAGGAGTTACTGGTGTGTTACAAAAATTGGCACCTGAAAAATTCTTCCACTTCCTTTTTCTTTCTATAAGTTTTTATGTATGCTTTTCCAGTAAAATACTGACTGAACACTTTTATCTTTTTATTTTAAAGCGCACTTTGCCTTTACTTCATCATCACAGTTTGTTTGGGAACAAGAAATGCTTTCTGATGAAGAACAATCTCTTCATTGCTCTATTGCTTGTTTTTCCAGCAGTCAATCTCAAAAGCTGACAGACTATTGCAAGGTCACATAATCACAGAGTTATTTAGTTTGGAAAAGACCTTTAAGATCATGAAGTCCAGCTGTCAATCTAACTCTGCCTAGTCCACCACTAAACCATGTCCTTAAGCGTCTAGGCATCTTTTAAATACTCCAGGGATGGTGACTCAACCACTTCCCTGGGCAGTCTGTTCCAATGCTTGACAACCCTTTCCATGAAGAAGTTTGATTAGTCACTTCTTATCTCTTTGATTAGTCACTGTCAGTCTGGGTCTGAAGTGCCTTAACTAAACTTTAGGCTGTTGTGTCTGCCGTGTGCCATTTGACTGCAGTAAAAGCACAACCATCCAACAGAGAAGCTGTTTCAAACCCAGAGCAGGAGCTTCAGCTGAGTTTAACCTTTGGACAGAAGGGCCTCTCCCACCACAGGGAAGGATGTAGCTTCAGAGGACACTTTGGCCAAGTTCTCCTCATGACTGCATGTTCTTTCTGGATGCACAGCTGCAGCAGGACTTTTAGTCAGATCATCTGAAAGCTCTCATGAGCCAAGATAATTGGTTCACAACAGTTTGCATGCCTGTGGAGTGGCAAGGGACTTTTCACAACTCGAGCCAGGTCAGCACAGCAATGCCAGAAGGTAATAAAACTTCATAAGGTTCAGAAGGAATAAAATTTCCATTGAAATAGCCTGAAATACTTAAAAACTCATCCTGCACTTTCTTAGCCTTTGCACAGTGCTGGACTTTTTAATGACACCTCTTGTGTGCAGGTGCTCAGTTCCTTCAAACTGTTCTTTCTCCATGATAAGTAAAGATAGAAGAAGCCACCTCCCTGAGCGAGACATTGTCACTAAATCTGCTTTCTGTCTGGATTTATTGCCTGCTGTGTATTCTTAAATTTGTAACCAAAGAGCTTCAGAGCCAGCTCCCCAAAAGCCATGAGGTTGGTTTGTGAAAGCCAAATCCATCTCCCGTTCCACCACTCACTGTGCAGCGCTACCTCTTGGGCGTTTTCTTGCACTCGAAGGGCTCCTGAGCCACTGCAACCTGCCACACCACCTTTGCAGACCTGCATGTGAGGGTCTGGAGGCCTGTCTCATCAGTGTACCATCCCCACAGGTAGTCACTGCCACCCAAAATGAAACAGTGCTGCTTGGGCTAAGGTGGAAAGAATGATCTCCTTGGCTTTAGGGCCTCCTGGACTTTAATCATGAAGGTGGCAGGTTTTCATTTCTTCCTCAGAAACATGGGGAAAGAAGACATGTAAATACATTGTGCAAGGGAACGCCATCAGCCAAGGCAGATAGAGCAATACAAGGAATGTGTTGAAACTTTGGAGGGAAAATTTGTAGCCAGTGTAGTAGGTGAAGCTGTTTTGCTACATAAGCACAACTGCGCCAGTTCCTTGCACAAGCGATAAAAAAGGCACTGGCTTGTATCTGCCTATAGGAAGAAAATCAAAACGAGAACCACAAAACAAACAAAACTGCAAAACAAACAACCAGACCAAGCAAACGAAACTCCCCTTTTCTTTCCCCTTTGCTGCCACTGACTACCAGGTTCAAGTATTGTAAGGGAAAAGGACTTGTAAGTGTTGCTGGATAGAAAGCTGGACATGACCCAGCTATGAAAGCCAAACGTGTCCTGGGCTGCATCCAAAGCAGCATGGGCAGCAGGGGAGGGAGGGGATTCTGCCCCTCTGCTCTGCTCTGGTCAGAGCCCACCTGGAACCCTGCATCCAGCTCTGGGGTCCCAGCACAGGGCGGTCATGAAACTGCTGGAGTGAGTCCAGAGGAGAGACACCAAGATGATCAGAGGGAGGGAGTAGCTCCTATAGGAAAGGCTGGGAAAATTAGGGCTGTCAGGAAAAGTGAAGGCCCCAGCATTACCTTATTATGATGTTCAGTAGTTAAATGGGCTTATAAGAACGAGGGGGCCATACTTTTTAGCTGAGGCTATACTGATAGAACATGAGTTAATGGTTCTAAACTCAACAAGGATAGATTCTGACTAGGAGTAGTCTGTGGGCAGATAAAACAGTGGCACAGTTTGCCCAGAGAGTTTATAGATGCCCCATCCCTGGAAACATTCAATATCACAGTGGGCAGGGCTCTGGGCAACATGATTTATCGGAAGGTATCCTTCCCCATTACAGGGGGCTTGAACTAGAAGACATTTAAGCGTCCCTTCCAACCTGAACTGTTTTGTGGTCAGTGACACAAAGTCCAGCTAAAAGCCCTTAACCATCAGCAACATCCTAGGATGGATAATATGGGGTTAATGCTTTTCTGAATCTCTGTGAATGCCTTGGATGAGGGACACAGGGCATCATCAGCAATCTGCAAACTATCTAGAGGGAGTCCATCTGTATGCAGTCCTGAGAAACCTGCTCTCATGAGTTCTGCTTGGAAGGGGAAGTTTGGGTTAGAGGGTCTGCAGAAGGACTTCTCAGCTGCAGCCAGAGAGTGGCTCTGATTTGTTTGTCCATCGTTTTGGGGTTTTTATTTGTTTGTTTTGGTTTTAGTTTTGTTTGTTTGCTTTTGTTGAAAAGATTTTTTCAGGCATTTTCTTTTTACTAGTGCTTAACTACTTTGGCACTGTCTCCTATGTTTGTATGTCTGCACACTGAGAGTTTCACAGGCTGCCTTAACTTCACAGCCACTGGTATATGACAGATCAGGACAAGCTTGGGAGAGATTATTAGGAGAAAGTTACATTGTCCTAGCCATTTGATCCATAAATAGTATATCAGGCTGTTGTCCTCATGTTAATATGAAAAACTGCTACTGCTTTCTTTTCATACAGTATGGTTCTTGTGAACCTCCAAACATTCTGCCTCACACTCTCTTTCTGCGGCAAAATTTTCATCTTTGGAGTCCCAGATAGCATCCAATGAGCAGTAGGGTCCCCTCAGTCTTAGAAGCCTGGAGGATAAGATGTATCCACAAATCCTTGCAGAAATGGACACATTGTGTAATGTGTATTCACTGCAATGGACAATGTGTTTGCACTGCAGAAAGCACTCTTGTTTTTCTCCCCGTTCCCTAGAGATCTCATTTGTCAAATAAGTCATAAATCTGTGGTCCAGGATACCTACATGAAATGGCCTCTCTCCTTCGCAGATGTGTCTCTGACTTCCTGGATCGCTGCTACTTTATGTTGGGATGATTGTAGGGTTGATTTAGATTGACTCATCCTCTTTAGATGGATTGTCAGACCATGCTCATCTAATATGACTTCTTTTTTTAAAGAGAAAAATAAGGACAAGTATTAAAGTGAATAACAAGTGCTTAATGGCGTTCACCACAGGTGGGTGATCAGTTGGCTTTTTAAAAAATTCTAAATCATACTGAGTATCATCTCAGTCTCACTTCTTGCTTCAGAGGGGGAAAGCCACAGGTGAAAGGATGATTTTGGCAGGCCCACATAAAAAAGGTGATCTTACCACACTGCCTTATTTGCAGTCATGGAATCTGGATTAGGAAAGGAAATTGAGAGAAGTGGGCACACTGCAGTGGCTGGTGGATTATATTCTTCTGTCTGGATTGTTCCTAACAAGGATCAAGCTTTTATTTTACTTTCATCTTTGGTGAAGTACTGCTAGAATCTGGGTCTTCTATCTTCTGATATTTCTAAAATTTCTTGCTATTTACAATTTTTGCCACATTTTGTCCTCTGTGTTTTTGAAGATGGTTGAGTGCAGAATTATTTTCAGGTGCAGAAGGAGGACATCAGCATACCAGGATAATGTGGCCATGTATGCTAGATTTTAAGATGTCATTAGAAATGCAGTTTGGTTTAAAAACACAAAAAGTTCATTACATTTGCTAGTCTCTCAGGACCTGTCAGTCTTTTAAGAGTCACTTTGACAACAACTTCATTATAAGGGAGGGGGGGAAGTATCTTTTATTTAGGAAATGTAAAGGGTTTTTGTTGTTTTGAGTTTATTTTTGGCCTGTTTGTTCGGGGTTTTTTTATTAGTGGAAAAAAATGAAAATTAATAGATGATTGCTATGACTTTAGCCTTGGCAAATCATTATCTACTGAAAAATCCAGCTGTCCCCAAAACATGTTCTGCAGTGACATCTGCCAACATCAACATTTTCCCATGGCCAGGGTTAAGGGCCAGGTTGAATATCTTGGCAGTAAGACAGTAGAACTGCATTTTTCAGTTAAAATGTGTTAAAATGTGACAACTTTTCCTCCACCAAGTAGAAGAATTTCTTATTGAATTTGCATTCTCTCAAAATAATTATTCTTATTAGGAAGCAGAAGATTTTTGGTGATACAAAAGTTATTAAAGGCAGTAAATTAAGGCTCCTAAAGAAAAAGCTTACCCAAGTGAGAACATGTAACTCCATAATAGAAAATGGAATTTATCTGAAAAAAAATTAATTTACGCTTGCAAATTTAAGGCGTTTATTTTCTATTTAGTACAGGTTTGCAGACAATTGATTTATAAACGTCTTGATTTATTGACATTTAATACTAACAGTAATGTGAGAAGTGTCCCTGATGAGGCAGTAGGAAGTGTGAAATATTATTTGTTAGCTTTGTTTTTCAGGGCACATTTTTCTAACCAGATATTTTCATCTAGTGATGTAATATTTGCTCTCCTTTTGCTTTCTTGCTGGATGTCACAGCCTTTGCAGAAGCCAGGTCTGAAGGATACGATTTTAAGAGCTAACAGTATCCATTTAGGTGTTGGCAAAATCCGATAGACCGAGCAATAGATCATGTAGGATACTTGAGGCTCCTGAGCAGTCATGCAGAAGCTGCTTTTTCATGGGTATGAGACCAGTCTGCAGGAGCTTTTCTCCTTGCTGTCTCAAAGGGAATACTGTTTGAATTCTGGCAACATACCAATTTAAACTGCACAAGTTGCTGGTCATACTCAGCTGGATAAATGTATTGGATATAGAAAAACCCACGCAACAAAACCTTGAATTAATTTAATGTCCCTTTATTCCTGTTCATAAGACTACAAGTAGTATGGATTAGGTCCTCTGTGCTATTACAAGGCAGAATGCTGCACTACCGTGGGCCACCCACTGTGGCTGGAATGCAGAGGCAGGCAGTGCCCTGCTCTTCTGAATGTTCTCACATAAATTAAATCAGTAAAACTCCAGTGGCTGAAGAACTACAATTGAACTGAAAATGTCTGGCTCTTATTCCTGGCTTTGTTGTAGATTGTCTGTATGGCCTGGGATGAAGTTTGGCTTCTTTTGTGTAGTTATGGAAGCCAAAAAGATGTCCTTTCTTCTGTTTATTTTGTCTGGAGCTTCAGGGCAATGGCTGGCTCTCAGTGTGTTGTGACAGACAGAGAATGTCAGGACCTTCACACAATCACAGGATCAAAAAATACTTAGGATTGGAAGAGACTTGAGAAGATCATCCAGTCCAGCCCTCCTGCCTAGGCAGGGTCACCCTGAGCAGGTACACAGGAACATGACCAGGTGGGTTTTGAACACCTCCAGAGAGGGAGACCTCATGACCTTCCTGGGCAACCTGCTCCAGTGTTAGACACCCTCAATGTAAAGAAGTTCTACCTCATGTTTAGGTGGAATTTCCTGTGTTCTGCTTATGGCCATTGCTCCTTGTTTTATCACTGGGCACCATGGAAAAGGGTCTGGCACTATCCTCTGGGCACGTGCCTTGTGTGCATTCATCATATCCACTCTTAGTCCTCCCCAGTCTTCTCTGTGGCCTGCAATGAACCCTCTCCAGTAGCTCCTTGTCTTTCCTGTTCTGAGGAGCCCAGAACAGGGCACAGCACTCCAGATGTGCCTTACGAGGGTGGAGTAGAGGGAGACAATCACCTCCCTTGACCTGCTGGCCACACTCTTCCTGATGGCCCCCAGGATTCCACTGGCCCTGCTGGCTGCAAGGGCACTGCTGGCTCACGGACAGCTTGTTGTCCACCGGGACCCCCCTGGTCCTTCTGCACAGAGCTGCTCTCCAGCAGGTCACCCCAGCCTGTGCTGCTGCCTGGGGTTGTTCCTCCCCAGGTGCAGGACTCCAAACTTGCCCTTGTTGGACCCCATTTGGTTTCTCTCTGCCCAACTCTCCAGCCCATGAAGGTCCCTCTGAGTGGCAGCAAAGCCTTCAGGTGTGCCAGCCACTCCTCCCAGTTCTGTATTCTCTGCAAACTGGCTTAGGGTTCATTCAATCCCTTCATCTGAGTTGTTGATAAACAAGCTACGTAAGACAGGAGCTGGTATTGATCCCTGGGGAATGCCACCACTGCAGGCCTTCAGTTGGATTCTACTCTGCTGGTCACAAGCCTCTGAGCTCTGCCATTTCAGCCACTTCTTGATCCAGCTCACTGTGTGTTCATTTAACCCACAGTTCCTGAGTTTACCTACAAGGATATTTTGTGAGACAGTGCCAAAAGCGTTGCTTGCCATCCAATAAATTCAGGTGTTTTTGGACTACTGGACATGCAATGACTAGTGACTGCTTGCTGAATGTGGCTGCTCACCTGCTTGCTAAGGAGGGTCTGAAGATAATGCTGTAGCCCTGTGAGTGGGTAGGTCTAATTCTTGATAACAGCTGTGTTCAAAAGAAGTACTGAAGGTAGACTGAGATGAGAAGTGAATTAAAGTGGTTGTCTCATTACTATATTAGTCATGGGTGTGTCATAGGGGGGCAATCTTGCAGAAATTCTTTGTAGTTATTTTGTGGAAGAAAGTGGAAAAGCATGTTCAACAAAAGGAACAGAAGCCAAGCCAAATCCCTAATGACCTATTCTTCTTCCTGCTAAGTGGCTACATGTGTTTTATTGCTGAACATCCAGCTAAAACTTTCAGGGAAATTTTGGTGTGGTGTACTGGGAGTGCTGACTCAGTGCAGTTCTTGCAGCCTATTCAACAAAAACATCTGGTACAGCTCTGATTTACACTTGTTTGAAGAGAGAAAAGCAGGTGCATCTACTGCTGTAGTGGGAAGCTGTCAAAAGAAAGGATCTTCTCCTGCACCAGCACTCATCCTGGTGACTCCGAGAGTAATCACTGCTGCTACTCTTACACTTCAGAAGCCTCGTATTCTATCTCAGCACATAAATGTAAGGCATCCCTCAAACTACTCACAATGAGAGATCACTGTTTCCTTCTTACGCAGGACAATTTATACCATCTGTCCAGTGTAAGTGCCCTGTTTTTAAACAGTGAAGTTAAACTGATTTTGTTTAGGTGGTTTCGTTTAGCTCAGTGGAAAAATATCATACACTGAAGTAGGGATATCCTGCCAGGAGCTAATGACTAGTAAAAATTGTTGAAGCATTGTCCTATGAAACAAGCCTGATCTGACAGACTCCCTTAATGAAAGTATTAAGCACCGATCACTTTGCTACGATACTCTGCCACAATCCAGAAAGCTGAGAAAGAGTTAAGAAGTGAGCCTACTCCTCTGGTGTGGTGCTGAAGAAGGCTGAAAGCCAGCTTTGTGATGCTTGTAAGCATGCACAAGCACCAATTGAACTATCTTGGTTTGTGGTTTCTTAGACACCGATGTAGCAATCCACTAGTGAAGTCAAGACACATTCTCATCTCAAATGCTCCTTTTCCAACAGTCTAGCTGAAATTTTAAGTGTGGGGACCATCTGCATTGTAAAGCTAAACTTAACTGAAGTAACCTTACTCCAGGATTAATTAAGCTGCTGTAGTTTCATCCAAATCACTGGAGTTAACACAGGCACAAAGTTGGAAGAAGTGGCAAATGCAGCTCTAATCCCCTGTCATCTGTGAGAAATGTGGTCTTGTGGCAAAGTAGGTCACCAGCATCTTTGGCTGAATTAGGAACAGTGCTGCAAACAGATCAAGGGATGCGATCCTTCTATTCAGCTCAGCACTGCTGAGACATATCTACAGCTCTAACTCCAGCTCTGGGCTCTCCAATGTAAGAGGGGCATGAACATGTTAGAAAGTAGTCCAGCAAAGGGGCACAAAAAGGATACGGTAGTTGGATCATGTGACATGAGAGGAGAGGCTGAGACAGCTGTGATTTCTTTCTCTTCAGAACAGAAGAATCGGGTGAATTAGGTGAATCTCACTTTTGTGTATGAATACCTGTTGGGGAGGAATTAAAAAGATGGAGCCAAAATCCTTTCAGAGGTGGCCAAGGAAAGGACAAGTGACAATGGGAACAAGGGAGATTTTGGTTTGTGGGTTTGTTTTTGTTTGTTTCACTGTTACAATGGCTGACGCTGGCAGAAATTGGACAGAGACACTGTGGACTCTCCATCCTCCAAAACAGTAAAAAATCTGACTATTTGATATCCTGAGTAACTTGGTGTAAGCAATCATGCTCTGAGCAGGGAACTTGGTCTAGGTGTTTTTGGAGATATCCTAGAGGTGCCTCCCAGTCTCAGTCATTCTGGGATCTTGTCACTGAAGAAAGTTGCAATGATGCATCCAGATTCACAATGGTACACAACTGCCATGGTCTTTATTTCACCCTAATTTTACAGATATCCAGTTAATCCAGTTACTTAGGTTTCACGTCAGTCATCCAGTCTTCTAAACGCAATTCATACTAATGAGGTAACTCTGCGACAGAGTCTATTAGGGCACAAAAGATTGTCTAAAATATAGCCAATCTTTATAATTACAGAAAAATTTGGAGAGAAAGATGAACAGTGCTCTGACTGTTTCACAGTGACAGAGCAAATGAACATAGATAGCAAACAGAAAGTGCTCTGCTGAGCCAGTCAAATGGAAGGTAGGATATTCAAGTCTAACCATGATTCAGTTTTGCATGTCATTTTGCTATGGAAGACCCTGAGTGTTAAATTTCATGTACAGGTTTCCTGTGTTTTGCAGTTACATCTTCTGGGATTAACCTTGCAACTTGTACTTCATTAAGAATGCTTCAGATGATAGCTCAGCTGAACAGAACCTGGATAAATCCTCCATAGTTACTTCAGCTCCCTAGGATGAGGAATTAGTAGGAAGCATTAGCATTCTGACCAAGCTTAGTTTTCTCAGGTTTGCTTTTCCAATAAGATGGAATTCCTCTTCTCCAAAAGATAATTATGGGCAGAAATTGGAGTCCTAGACCCAGCTTGTGATGTGTAATGGAAGACAGCCTGCAGCATGCAGGTAGACACTACAACCCCAAGGAATTTAGCTAAGGTTGCTCTGTGGTTTGGGAACAAAAGTTCACCAGAACTTCAGAGCAGTGGTTTTTACCTGGAAAAAAGCCTTGCAGAGAGCTTTTGAAGCCTTCCCAAAGGTTCCAAGGTGGAACAAAAGCACTTCATGCTATTCTAATGTTTTACATCTATGTGAGTGATCCCTAGATTTTTGAGATGCCCCAGAGTTAGGAGCAAGGTTTTACTAAAGCAAATTCTTTGGAACACTCTATTATCTATGCAAAGCCACTTCAATTGCAAAATACTAGCTATATTAAAAGGAAAAAAAAATTGTAAGGTTTGAAGCGAGGGCAGAGTGCTTAAATGAGCTTGCATGATTATGCTGCTGTGAGAAAACATTTTGACTGTTGGAAGCCATCAGGTTTGCACCCAGCCACTGTTCCTTTGTGTTTGCAGGTGCTTGCTGTATTTCTGTTTCTCTCTTGACTGTTTTTTTCTCATTCCAGGTGTATTCGCTCTCTCAAACACTGAGAGTGCTTGGAACACAGCTATTATTTTAAATCAGCTACTATTGCCCACAGTGAACGAACAGGCTGTAAAAGCAAGGGCAACCTTTTTGTTCAGGTATGCAATGAGGTCTCTTCTCTGGAAATTGACATTATCACCCACTGTTCTCAGCTTTCAGGTCAGTAACTACAATTTCTGATGACTACCAGGCAATACAAATCACTGTAGCTTAATTAGGGCATGAAGAACTATAGCACTTTCTTCCTGAATTCAAGAAGGGGTCTGCAGTGTTTAAAAGACTTTCAGATAAGTCTTGTTCATGGTGTGTCATGGTGAAAACAATGCCTAGTCTCTCAGGACACAGAGAAGGCATTTGCAAGGCCATCCCAGCCTAAAGATCCAGGGCTGGGTATTCGATATTGTAATAGGAGAAGAGGTGCAGTGAACAAAATCTGTCAGGGTGCTTGCTTTTGAAATCCACCCTCAGTAGCAGAGGGGCTAGGACACCACTGGCCCTGCAAATGCCCACGTCTTGAACCTTCCTGTAACCAGGCTCTAGCTCTTTTTGTATGCCTGACTTTGGATCTTTAAGAATCCAAAGGACTGGAGGATTCTTCAGTGTGGCATTAACTCAGCCTTTGTCCAGTCAAGTCTTGAAGAGCTCTGAGGACTGAGACTGCATCTCCTCTTTGGATCCCAAAACCCTTCTGTTTATACCTGATCTGAAACACTTGTTCAACTTTTGTACCTCATCCTCCCAAGACGAGAAGTCCCCAGCCCTGTGTCACTGATCCCTTTTCCATAGGTGCAATGGGATTGTCAAGGCAATGCTATATTGACTGTTCCATACAACTTGCTGCCAGCTGAGCTCTAGATGAGTCTGCTCCACCACCTTCTCCAGCTCACTAATAAAGATGTTTTACTGTGCCTTGCCTCAGCTAAGGTGTTACCATTAATTATGCTAAATCAAAGTAGCCTAGGTAACCTATGCAGCGTGCGTTCACCCTCTGTTCAGCTCCACAATGGCACAGGAAATTAAACTTTTATGAAACTGCTCTTGCTGACTGTCTTTCTTGGGCAAAATAGGTGCATTTTAAACTCCAGGGATTGTGTAAGAAAGTACACATTGCGCTCACGTATGTGCGCATATCCAACATAAATGTTGTATACAAGAATGTATTCTTCAACTGCTGCTTTTGTTTTTTAATGTTACAGCTATGCAATGGTCATATTTTCCTTTCACAAGGCCCCAGCAGTGTCTGTCCTTCACAGACATGCTGAAGAAGGTGGCTGGGCTACAGCCCACAGAACATCACAAAGCAAATGTGCCTGTTTGGGATTTCTGACCCAGTAAGATGAACACAGGTAACTTGGTGTGATCAGCTGGTTGTGTGGTGGTAGCAGTCTGTCAGGGAGGTTGATCCAGGGGGTCACTGTGGAGTGACAAGGAAACAGACAGCTCCAGTGAAGTTAAAGCTCTTCTGTGCTTCACTGAAGCAGGGGAAGTTCTGGATGGTTACTTAGATAATTCTTTGGTGGCACTGAGATGAAAACCCTGCTTCTGGGGTGTACAAATGGGCTGACAGAGAAGACAGAAGTGTAACAAGTGAGGTGCAGGTTGTGGATAGGAAGGGAAGTATGAATGAGTCCTTAGAAACAATGCAGTGGTGTATGAAGCAGGACTTAAAAATACAGTGTGGACAACAGAGAGGGAAGGAGGGAAGGGCGGGGGG